>NC_143395.1:421285675-421307475 GCF_052110815.1 Crocodylus siamensis | reverse complement strand
CAAATGCAGAGCAGGACAAGAGCTAATGGGATAAAATGGCAGCTGAGCGGATTAGATTAAACCCCAGAAAAAAGCTTCCGAATTGCAAGAGCGATGGAACAACAGAACAGGCTGCCCAGGGAGGAGGTGGGCTGTGCTGTGCTGGAGGTTGCGGCCGGGACCTGGATGAGCCTTCCCCTGAGGGCCTCTTGCATCTGTGTAGGGGTCGATGAGATGGCCCTGGGGTCCTTCCAAGCCTAGGGATCTCTGCCGGGTCACTGCTCAGTCCTCCCAGGGGCTGGTGTGTGCCAGGGGCTGGAGGTCCTAATGCTTCTCTGTGGAGGTGGGGGGCTGAGACAACAGCAGCCTTTTCTCTATTCTGTCATTTGGTGTTTGTGTGTCGTCCCCCTGGACACAGGGACAGATGAGTCAGGCATGTGAATAGTCTGGCTGGAGGGTTTTGAGCTGGCAGTTGTGTTTGGCCAGGACATGCATGTGTGCACTCGTGTGTGCACACAGCTGGGGTCAGCAGCAGTGATACTCAGCTCACTCCCACTGCACCGGGGCAGTGGTGTGCACCACGGGGGAAGCCTAGAGCACCAGCCTGGGGGCTGGGGCACTAACTGCAAGTGGGTGGGGCTGTGAGCAGGGAGCTGTCTCTGTGGGTTTGTTTCATGCTGTGCCCAGGAAGGCGAGACATTGTACACGACCCCTGGTACACGACCAGGATTGCAGCCCTCCTGGCTCCACCCCTCTCTCTCCCCATTTCCCGGTCCTGTATTTTTATACCGTGTTACCTGGTTGGGGCCGGGCCTGTCCTTCCACATGTGGGGGCACTGGGGGCAGCACAAAGTGGGTCTGACTGGCTGAGCTTTCTAGTCCTAGAGGAGCACACTCACTAGGAAATCAATCTTGGCTTTATTCCTTCAGGTTTCAGGGAAAGAGGAGGGAGCATGAACATTTATGCTGTGGATAACCAATACCTTGAGTGTGCTGGCAAGACGGAAGATGAAGCAAAGAAAATGCTGCACAAAGAGTTCAATGGAAGTGTCGAGTTTAAAAAGCAATGGGAGAAAGCATCAAGCAAATGGGATGAATTGAACAAAGTTCATTCTTTCCCCAAACCCTTGAAAAAAGAATACGGGACAGCAGTAATACTGTATACTGACGAGCACTTTCATGACGACTTCAAGGATGCAGTGCAGACATGTGGCAGATCTCCAACTTACTACAAAGCAAATTTCAAGTTCAAGGCCGTCCATTTCTACTTGACAAGAGCTTTACAGATCCTCGGAAAGAATGCAACGTGGAAGCCTACACGTGCGGTGTACAGGGGAACTAAGCATTGGTATACGTACAGCAACTCTGAAGTCATGAGGTTTGGGCACTTTGCCTCCACATCCTTAAGTGAAAACATTGCTAAGGAATTTGGCATGACCACCTTTTATACCATCAAAACATCCTTTGGGGTGAATATCACCATCCTGTCACATAATGCCTCTCAACAAGAAGTGCTAATTCCTGTGGATGAGGTGTTCACTGTGTCCTCAGTAGTGAAGGTGAACAACAGCTATGTCCTCAAGAGCATTGGCCGAACCAGCTATTTTAACTGCGCATCCTGGGACAGTGAGTACTGGGTAGAGTTTAAATGGTGAGGTCTATCAAGAGATTTTCAGCTGGAGAAAAGAGGAAAACAATTGGGTATCCTAATTAGCGGGGAAACTAAGTAAGAGAAACAGGAAAAATGATGAATGGAGAAGAGACGGGAAACTAGACCCTTCTCTTTCCCATTTCTCTTAAAGGCATCCAATACCAGCAAAGATATCACATATATAGTTATATGTAGGAACGCTCTTTCACAAAACACATGGTTTGCTTCTGGGACCTACAGTGCCAGGATCTCGCGGAGATTCAGATCTCAGCAGAGTTCAAGAAAGATTAGCCCTTTATATATAAATTATGAAAACACCCAGTTATCCCTTATGGGAGAGAAGAATTTCTGCCTAAAGAGAATCCATTTCTTTAGATCTGAAAGGCAAGGACTTTCTGGGGTGATCTCTTTTATTACACTAACTGTGTATTTGGGGTAGAGCTAGACACACTTTCAAATGCAAGACATTGTTCTTGACCTGCTGAAGAATATCTTGCTCTGGAAAGCTTGTCTAACTCTATCCAACTGCACAGTTGTTCCAATAAAAGAGATTGTCCCAAGAAATCCTTGCCTCTGGCACAATTTCTGGACCATCGGGGTAACCATCACACATACACAGCCATAAATTTTGGATCTGGAGGCAGAAGCCCATGGCTACCTCTCAGTTGCATGGAGAGAGACTTCCACTTCAGCCAGGTCATTCCAGAAGTGTCCCAGGATGTGGTGGCTTGTGTCTGGTTGTGAAGCACCTCGGGCTGATATCAGTCAGGGAAAGGAGACCGGACTAGCTGGCAGGCTGTTTAATGGCATTGTGAAGGAAGGTGAAATCCCTGGCTGGCAGATCACCAGTCACTGCTGCCTCTGACACAAACCCTCTCTTTCCATCTCAGATTCTGGGTCAGTCTCTGGTAAGTCTCCAAAGTGTTATGCTCCAGGTAGGTGCCTTTCTGTTTTCACAGACCTGAGAAGGCTGCAGGGCTGAACACACCTCCCCACCCCCTGCACAAACTCCCTCTTCTTGCTTCCCTGCTCTGAGATCGAGCAGGAGACTCTTCTCAGTCAGACTCACTCGGCCAGGCTTTAAAGTAAGCCCGCTGGGGGTTGGGGGATTACCACCACAGCAACCCCACTGGGCAACCTTTGCAATTCCAGCAAGATAAGGCACTCAAGGGAACCCACCCCTACCCCAGCTCCAGAATAATGTGTAGGGAAGATTAGGGCCTCCAATGGGACACTTTGGGGCCTGTACACCAATGCCAGGAGCCTGGGGAACAAACAGGAGAAACCTGTCCTCCTGCTAAACAAGAATGACTATGACCTCATAGGAATAACGGAGACCCACTGATGACTGGGTCACAGGTATAGATGGCTATACTTTGTACAGGGGAGATCATGTTGACCAAAGGGGCAGGGGTGTAGCTGTCTATGTCTACATGTCCCTGCAAGCTGACATTGGCATCTAGGGCGGATGACTGGAGACCCTCGTTAAAATCTATGGTGAACATGGCACAGGAAACAATGGTAGGAGTCTACTCCACACCTCCTAACCAGGATCAAGAGCTCAACCAGGAATTTGCTAAGGACTTGGCTGAGGTTGCACACTTCCAGTCCATGGTTGTCATGGGAGACTTCAACTACCCAGAGATCTTGTGGGAAGAGCGCTCGGCCAAATCCAAATGGTCACAAACCTTCCTCACATACGTTGATGAGCTCTAACTGACTTAAGAAGTTTATGAACTGATGAGAAGTAAAGCGCTGCTCAACCTGGAACTGGCAATGGGGGATGATCTAATTAGTGATCTAACGATTAAAGGGAAGCTGCGTGACAATGACTATGAGCTGATCACCTTCACTATCCACTATAAAGCTGGCAAGTCAGCAATGCAGAAGTCCCCAGCTTCAGGAAAGATGACTTTGAGAAGCTCAGGAGGTTAGTTGGTGAGGCCTTAAGGGACCTCAACACAAAGGGGAGGGGAGTTCAGGGTGAATGGTTGCCCCTTAATGGAGCAATCCTGGAAGCACAAGCAAAGTCTATCCTGTCTTGGAGGAAAGGCAGCAAAAGGGCACAGCAGCCTCCTTGGCCCTCCAGGGAACTAGTGGACTCCTGCGGCTTAAAAAAAAGACTTACGAAGGGTGGAAGGATGGATCCACCTCAAAGGAGGATACTCTGCACTGGTCCGGTCCTGCTGGGAGCGAACCAGGAAAGCCAAGTCTGCGACTGAACTCCAACTGGCTACACGTATCAAGGAAAATAAAAAGTCCTATGCTACACCATATGGGGCGACTGACAACCGACGTCCAGGGAAAAGCCAACCTGCTTAATGGGAAATTTGCGTCAGTTTTTCACGAACCCTAGGGGTTGCTCATGGCCCTGCTCAATACAGTACAGGACAGGCAGGGCGAGGGAGAATTGCTACCCGTCATCAACGTAGACCATGTGAAGGAGCACCATGAGGGGATGGACACATTCAACTCAGCTGGCACAGGCAGTTTACACCCCAGGGTACTGAAGGAGCTGGCAAGCATCATAGCTCAGCCTCTGGCACAGATCTTTGAGAATTCATGATGTTCTGGTGTACTGCCTGAAGACTGGAAAAAAGCCAAGGTGGGGCCTATCTTCAAGAAAGGCAGGAAAGTGAATCCGGCAAACTACAGGCCCATCAGCCTTACCTCCATCCCCAGGAAGATCTTGGAGAAAATCATCAAAGATTGACATTCTTGGCAAACTGGCTGATGGCAACATCCTGAGGGATAGCCAGCATAGGTTTGGTGCTAGTAGGTCTTGCCTGACCAATCTCATCTCCTTGATGTCATATCTCCTGATTTAAAAAAAAGCCTTTAACCTGGTGTGCCATGATCATCTCATGGAAAAATTGGCCAACTGCGGCCTCAGCTACATCATAGTCCAATGGCTGGGGAATTGGGTACAAGGTCAGACCCCAAGAGTGGCAGTTGATGGAAGTAAATCATTGTGGTGTGCACTGAGCAGGGGGGTTCCTGCTTGGGCCTGTACTATTTAACATGTATGTAACCCGGGTGGTACTCCAAGAGGTACCCCCTGTCCAGTTGAAGGGATCAAAGCAGGTGCACAAGCACTGTGGGACGTGTAGGGACGCTCCTCCCCCTACGGAGCAGAGCCAGACCACCAATGGGGACTTAACCATTGAGGGAACCATACTGGGAACATAACAGGCTTAAATCAGAGGGTGTAGTGGACACTACAGTGCCCCAAGGAGGCAGGATTCAACAAAGGTTAGACACTTACAGTCATTGACAAAAAACAGGGTTAACAAAATATAAAACACAAACAGCAGATCAAACAATACGGGTTGGTGAAATATAAAAAGGCACAAAAAACAAAATGTCAAATGACAAGGAAACATAGGGCCTTGGTACCTGGAGGGGGAGAAAGGGGAGAACACACAACGGCCCCTTTCCACTGCAAGAAGATTTGCTTCTTGTTAGCTCACACCCAAGTCACCTCAGCTGGGACCTGAATTTAGTTCTCTCATGTGGTAGGCAGAAACTCTGCCACACAGCCACCAAGGGTGGCACTGCTCTAGCCTGCTAGGGGACTTGACCTTCCCGGAGCCAGCCTCACATCGAGCTGCCTGGCCTCTGACTGCAGGAGCTGGACGCAGAGCTGGGAACCCCTCAGGTCGCTGCTCAGATCCTTCCTGGAGCTGGGGAGCCTCTCCTGCCGGCTGCAGCCTCTCCCGGGGGATCCTGGAGCTCGGGGGGGGGCTCTCCTGCTGGCCGCACTCCGCGCTGCTGAGGGTCCCACTGCTGCCTGCAGGTCCTGCTCCTTCAGGCTTTTCTGGGGCACTGCTCCTGCCCCACTGGCTCAGCTCTTGTCAGCTCTGTGGAGCTCCTTCCTTGCTGTCCCTCGCTGGTCTCTCCTGAGTCAGCCACACTGCCCCTTTTACCCCCCTCCAGGTGACCCAAGAGGCCAATCAGGGGACATGGAGGGCGAGTCTCTGGGGCCTAATTGGTGAGGAAAGGGAATCCCAAGTCCACCAATCATCTCTTGCCCCTTCAAAACTCCTGGGCTAGGCCACTTCCAGTCAGCCTGTCACATGTTCATTAATGATGTGGACACTGGTGTCAGAAGCGGACTGGACAAGTTCACCAATAACACCAAACTTTGGGGCAAAGCATCCACACCTGAGGACAGGATGGTGATCCAGGCTGACCTGGACAGGCTCAGAATATGGGCAGATGAAAACATGACGGTGTTCAACATTGAAAAATACAAAGTTCTCCACCTTGAGAAAAATAACCTGCAGCATGCTTATAGGCTCGGCAGTGCTATGCTTGCTAGCACCCCAGCTGAAAGGAACTTGGGGGTCACTCATGATTGACCACAAGATGGATATGAGCCACCAATTTGATGTTGCAGCTGATAAAGTGAGCAAAAGTTTGGCTTTTATCTATAGATGCTTCTCAAGCAAATCTCAGGATGTCGTCCTCCCACTGTACTCAGCCTTGTTGAAGCTGCAGCTGGAGTATTGAGTCCAATTCTGGGCTTCACAATTTAAAAAGGATGTGGAGAAGCTTGAGAGAGTCCAGAGGAGAGCCACGCGCGTGATCAGAGGGAAGAGAACAGACCTCACAATGAGAGGCTGACAGCTATAGGACTCTTCACCCTGGAAAAAAGGAGGCTCAGGGGGGACCTGGTGGCTGCCTATAAGTATATAAAGGGTGTGCATCAGGATCTGGGGGAATGTCTGTTCACCAGAGCGCCCCAAGGGATGATAAGGTCAAATGGTCACAAATTCCTCCAAGACCATTTTAGGCTGGACATAAGGAAGAACTTCTTTACTGTCCGAGCCCCCGAGGTCTACAACAGACTCTCCCAGACGCGGTAAATGCACTACTCTGGACTTCTCGAAGAGACATTTGGACATTTATCTTGCTGGGATCCTGTGACCCAGCAGATTTCCTGCTTGGGCGGGGGGGCTGGACTTGATGATCTTCGAAGGTCCCTTCCAGCCCAAATGTCTATGAAATATATGATAACCTCCGAGAAGATGTTCACAAGCACTGATGGACTGTTTCACACAGAGGTTTCTGTTGTGATCATGGAAGAGTTGAACCAGAATGTGACCTGTTCTGGTGGAGCTCATTCCTGAACCAGGAGAAAACCGCCACCATCAGTTCGCCCGGGAACTGACTGAGGCCGCTTGCTCCAGGACCTTGGTTGTCATGGGTGACTTCAATTACCCGGACATCTCATGGGATGATCACTCAGCTAAATCTGAGCGGGTGCAAAGCTTTCTCTCGTGCGTGGATGACCTTTACCTGACTCAAGAAGTCTATGGGCCAACGAGAGGCAAAGCGCTGCTTGACCTGGTACTGGCTATGGGGGACGACCTAATCGGTGACCTAGGATCGATGGGAAGCTGGGTGGCAGCGACCACGAGCTGATCACCTTCACCATCCGCCGTAAAGCTGGCAAGTCAGTCAGCAACACAGAAGTCCTTGACTTCAGAAAAGCCGACTTTGACAAGCTCAAGAGGCTAGTCGTTCAGGCCCTCAGGGACCATGACCCCAGGGAGAGGGGAGTCCAGGAAGAGTGGTTGCTCCTCAAGGAAGCGATCCTCAGTGCACAAGCTAAATCTATTCCAACACGGAGGAAAGGCAGCAAGAAGGCACAGCAGCCCCCCTGGCTCTCCAGGGACCTAGCGGACCTCCTGCGGCTAAAAAGGAAAGCCTACAAAGGATGGAGGATGGGATTCACCTCCAAGGAGGATTACTCTGCGCTGGTCCGGTCCTGCAGGGAGCAAACCAGGAAAGCCAAGGCTGCAACTGAACTCCAACTAGCTTCAGGCATCAAGGACAACAAAAAGTCCTTTTTCAGATATGTGGGGAGCCGGAGGAAAAGCAAGGGCAATGTTGGACCCCTGCTAAACCAGATGGGGCAACTGACAACTGACGCCCAGGAAAAAGCCAACCTATTAAATAGGTACTTTGTGTCAGTCTTTCTTCAGTCACACGGGATGCCCATGCCTGCTATGGGACAGGGAGATCCGGGTGATGGGGATCCCCTACCCTCCATCAATGCTGACCTCGTGAAGGAACACCTTGAGAGGCTGGATACCTTCAAGTCAGCCGGCCCTGACAACCTGCACCCCAGGGTACTCAAGGAGCTGGCGAGCGTCATAGCCCAGCCCCTGGCACGGGTCTTTGAATACTCCTGGCGCTCTGGTGTAGTGCCCGAAGACTGGAAGAAGGCCAATGTGGTGCCGATCTTCAAGAAAGGGAGGAGAGTGGATCCGGCTAACTACAGGCCCATTAGCCTGACTTCTATCCTGGGGAAGATCTTAGAAAAGTTTATTAAGGAGGCCATCCTTGAGGGACTGGCCCAGGCTAACATCCTAAGGGACAGCCAGCACGGGTTTGTTGCAGGTAGGTCTTGTTTGACCAATCTCATTTCCTTCTATGACCAGGTGACCTATCACCTGGACAAGGGAGAAGAGATTGATGTCATATATCTTGACTTCAAAAAGGCTTTGATCTGGTATCCCATGATCACCTCTTGGCCAAACTGCCCAGTTGTGGCCTTGGCTCCACCACGATCCGCTGGCTGGGAAATTGGCTTCGTGGTCGGACCCAGAGGGTTGTGATTGATGGCAGTCACTCATCGTGGTGCCCTGTGACCAGTGGGGTCCCTCAAGGCTCTGTCCTGGGACCCATCCTGTTCAACATCTTCATTAACTGATGTGGACATTGGAGTCAGGAGTGGACTGGCCAAGTTCGCCGATGACACCAAACTTTGGGGCAAAGCATCCACGCCAGAAGATAGGTGGGTGATCCAGGCTGACCTGGACAAGCTCAGCAAATGGGCAGATGAGAACCTCATGGTGTTTAACACCAAAAAATGCAAGGTTCTCCACCTTGGGAGGAAAAACCTGCAGCATCCTTATAGGCTCGGCAGTGCTACGTTGATTAGCACTACAGAAGAAAGAGACTTGGGGGTCATCATTGACCACAAGATGAACATGAGCCTCCAGTGCGATGCTGCGGCTAGTAAAGCGACCAAAATGCTGGCGTGCATCCATAGATGCTTCTCGAGCAAATCCCGGGACGTCATTCTCCCCTTGTACTCGGCCTTGGTGAGGCCGCAGCTGGAGTACTGCGTCCAGTTTTGGGCTCCACAATTCAAAAAGGATGTGGAGAAGCTTGAGAGAGTCCAGAGGAGAGCCACGCGCATGATCAGAGGTCAGGAAAACAGATCTTACGATGACAGGCTGAGAGCCATGGGACTCTTTAGCCTGGAAAAGCGCAGGCTCAGGGGTGATCTGATGGCCACCTAGAAGTTTCTCAGGGGTGACCACCAGGATCTGGGGGAACGTCTGTTCACCAGAGCGCCCCAAGGGATGACGAGGTCGAACGGTCACAAACTACTGCAAGACCGTTTCAGGCTGGACATAAGGAAGAATTTCTTTCCTGTCCGAGCCCCCAAGGTCTGGAACAGTCTGCCAGCGGAGGTGGTTCAAGCACCTACATTGAACACCTTCAAGAGTAAATTGGATGCTTATCTTGCTGGGATCCTATGACCCCAGCTGACTTCCTGCCCTTTGGGCAGGGGGCTGGACTCGATGATCTCCCGAGGTCCCTTCCAGCCCTGATGTCTATGATGTCTATGAAATCTATGAAAGTATTGCAGGTCAGTGCCTGCCACACCATGAGCTCGGCGTTGGGGTGGGGAGGGTGATCCCTGCTCACGTGTCGGACATGTAGGGAGCCATTTCCCCAAACAGCACAACAGCCCATCTGTGCTGCTCTCAGCAGGGCTTTAGTTATGATTTAGTCAGACCTGCATTACTGAGCTTAGGACAAGGGAAAGCCAGGTCATCTATGTGTGTAAAAGGGGTCAGATTAGGCTCTCCACAGCCACCTGAACTCTTCCCTTATGCCTGTGTCTGTCCTGGCTTTTCCTTGCAGAGCCCCACAGTGCACGCAGGGTCTCTGGGTGCACGAGGAGACTCAGGGGTGCAGCTCCCTGGGGGCGTGGGGACGTCAGGGTCACTCAGGCAAGAATCCCAGAGTTCCTGATCCCTGGCTGGACGGTGTTGCCCTTCTGCTCAGGGGCTAATCAGTCACCACATTTTGGGTCAGCAAGGCATTTCCCCTGTGAAATTAATGGTGCAGACCATGAGGGGACAGCTTGCCTTCCTCTGTATCCCTGGGAGTGGTGGGAGGCAGAGGGAATGGCTCTCGTCCTCGGGTCTCTGAAGTGTATTTAACAACCTTGCAGTGGCAGGATATAGGGAGTGTCCTTGTCCCCTGCTTCCTTTATGTCAGGTGAGACTGTTCTTGGTGTCCGCAGGCTGTGTGTCCTTGACCTGTGCGAGAGGGTCGTTTGTGCAGTGTTTGCAATAGGTTAGACAAGAGCTTGTGTGGGACGGTCGGGGTAGGGATGATCCTGCCTTGAGCAGGGCTTGGACTAGATGACACCTCCTGAGGTGCCTTCCAGCCCTACTTTTTATGATTACAGGAGCCCATGTACTTCTATTTCCTGTCAAATCCTCTAATAATAGTTATTTCCCTTACTGTGTGGTCACAGCCAGAATAACATGGTGATAGCACTGTTCATCTCAGGGCCTTTGGCTGTTGCTGCTCAAATCACTGCATGCCTCGCAGGGAGCACGAAGGGCCCTCCCCAGGGCATCGGGCTGGAGGCTCAGAGAGGAGAGCCCTGGGCTCTGAGCGCCCCGACTCACTCTGTGCAGGCCCAGGGCGCTGGCAGGGGAGGAGAGGGGATAGAGAGCTGGATGCAGGACCTGGCTCCCAGGGAGACAGGAAAGGGGCTTCCCATTAGTTTGGAGTTTCCCATCAGGCCTGTGTTGTGAAAGCCTCACCCCCGGGCAGGGCTCCCAGACTTGCCCCCCGCTCCCCCACAGAGCAGTGGCTCCCCAGGCAGGCACAGAGCGAGGGGCTCTGGAGCGATACGAGCTGCTTCGGGCTCTGGGGTGCACGTGCAGAGCCTGCACAGCAATCCCAGCACAGTGCCGTGCTGCACCACGCAGACATCCCCTGAGAGACCTCACAGCTCCTTGGGACACGTCCCCATGACCCTGCGCTTCTGGGGCTGCACAGGTTGCACTGCCCATGCTATGGCTCACTCCCAGCCTGCTCCTGGTACCTGCACACACTCTGCGGGGAGGCCTCTGGTGCAAGGCCTGACTTGAGTCCAGTTCTACTTTAACCATGAGAGTTGACGTGCTCACAGCCCTCGGGAGAGCACTGCGAATGGGGTTGGTGTTGGTCCATTGGTAGCTCCCGGGGTGCGAGAGCAGGCGCAGGAGTCCCCTGAGGGCCACAGCTGGACACGGCCGGCAGAGCCCTGGGGACAAGCTGCTGGGACAGACGAGGGCCTGGCTCCCGGCGCCAGTCGCCCTGTGCCTGCAGCGCTGCAGGGGAGCGTGTCTGTGGCTGCACCGACGGCACTCGAGCCCCTCGGTCCTGACTGCGCCCTGGGGTCAGCTGCGCCGCCCGGCATGAGGGGTCACACCGAGATTCAGGACAGCCTCACACTGGCACGGAGCTCAGCTTTCGCCCTCTGCCTGGAGGAACATTGCTTGTTTCTGGTGACCTGCGGGACAAGGAGCCACTTCCCATGAGGGTGCCATGATGCCCTGAGGAAGGGGAGGTCGCTATCTCTCTTCCCTCAGGCTGGCAGGGGTTTCTGCATCCAGGGGTTGTGCTGCTGGGTCCGGTTTATTCCTGCAGTGACCCCTCTGCTGCCTCGGGGCAGGGGCAGGACAGTGGACGCAGGGCTGCCAAGTGACTGACGCTTTCTCTTTCTCTTGCAGGTCACTTTTCCCCACAGGTCTCCCCCTGGATGGTGGCTCTATTTGTGATTGTATCCATCATGTTGGTGATCATTGTCCTGGGCAGTTTCCACTTCTACCGTGAAAAAGGTAATGTGAGAAGGAGGGGAGAGGAGAGCTCCTCTGAGATGGGACAGGACAGGACGGCCGGGGGCTCCATCCTCTGCTCTGAGAGGAGCACTAGGAATGGACTGAAGCTGTGGGAGAAGTCTCTGAGCAGGGCAGACCCCACAACTGGGCCTGGATATGGGCCCCCCTGTGCCACTACATGCTGGGCCATTGTCTCTGATGTGGCTCAGGGGCCCACTGGCTGCAGGCATGGGTAATTGCCCTCCTCCTTCCCTGCTAGGACCATCCAGATGCCCACCATCTTGGTCCCCAGGGCCCCGTGCTGTAAACACCTGAGTCCTGGGACCTCACAAACCAGCTGCCTCTTCCCTGAGACCAGGACTGACTCTTCAGTCTCTGCCCCTCAAGACTTAAGCAAGGCCTTTCCCCAGAGCCCGCCGAGGTGGCGGCTTCCTGGCCCATGGGACAGGGAGAGCCCGGGTGCACAGACAGGCCGTGCACAGAGGAGCTGAACACACATTGTCTAGTTCTGGGTCAACTTCTGTCCTCAGTGGTGTGAGAGTGATGTTGTAATGTTGATGTTGAAGCCTTGATGGTTCAGGAGTTATGGAAGAGGTGAGGAATTTTTTTGGGGGTATCATTTTTTGGACCAACTGCATAGCTGGGATTGAGTCAGACATGTTTTTGAACACAAGGCATTCTTCTTCTGGGCTCCTTTCTCCCAGCTGTGCACTTCATCCAATACAAGATATAAACCTGCCCCCAGAATGTCCTTGCCGCTCGCATGTTTCTTACCCAACTTGCTTCCAACTTCTGTACTGGCAGACAGGGAGATGCTGCCCTTGTCTGGGTGGGACCACGGAGTTGGTTGCAGTCTGCATTAACTCTTGTTCTTTCTCCCTTTACAGTGAAGTACAAGGCAGTGAAAGGTAAGTGCCCTTTACTAGCTTCACTTGCCTCCCTGCCCTCACTGCAAACACCTGGAAAACCAACCACGTGTCCCTCCCCATCTCCAGAGGCCTCCTAACAAGGACAGCTCTGTATGAATGGGACCAGTGCTGCGGGTGCTGCAAGGCCCTGGCCATGTCGGCAGTGCCTGCTAGGGGCAGTCCTGGACATTGTGACCCCTATCCCCTTCCCCACAAAGCACAAGCAGGGTCAGACCCATGTGCTGTCATGGGGCTCATAATTTCCCTGCTGCACACCCACCAGCAGAGCCAGTGTCAGATGCGTGGGGCCTGGGGAGAGGCTAAAGTGCAGGTCCCTTCCCCTGCCACCAAACATGGGGTCATTGTCACTGGTATAGAACAGGGGCACCATAGTCTGGACACAAGGGAACCCTCCCTCTTCATTACCCCTAGAGCTATCTCGCTTCCCCCGATTGGCAGTATGGCTCCCAGAAATTACCTCCAGCTCAGGGGCTCTAGGCACCCACACACAGTGCAGTCTGTGTGTAGCATCCTCTTCTGAGAGCTGCGATTGCACCCTCTACTGCCTCAGCCCCCAGACCAGGATGGACCCTTCAGTCTTTAACATTTCAGGCTTCAGAAAGGCATTTATTTCCCCTGCACCCACCAAGGTGGCAGCTTTCTGGGGAGCCCTGTGCTCCTTTTCAGGGCCACAGGACAGGGAGAGCCCAGGTACACACAGACAGGCCTTGCACAAGGGACCTCAACACATGTTGTCTAGTTCTGTGTCAGCTTCTGTCCTCGGTGGTATTAGAGTGATGTTGTAACCTTGACGGTCAGATGTACCCCCTCTCCAATGGAAGGGATCAGAGCAGGTGCACGAGTGCTGTGGGAGGTGTAGGGGCCCTCCTTCCCCTAACGAGCAGAGCCAGACCACCAATGGGGACTCAACCAGGGAGGTGATCCTCCTCCTCTATGCGGCACTGGTCAGGCCACAGCTGGAGAACTGTGTGCAGTTCTGGGCATCGCACTTCAGGAGGGATGTGGACAACATTGAAAGGGTTGCCAGCGGAGGGCCGCACACATGATCCGGAGACAACAGGGCAGACCCTACAATGAGAGACTGCGGGACCTGAACCTGTCCAGCCTTCCCAAGAGAAGGCTGAGGGGGGACCTGGTGACTGTCTGTAAACTCACTAGGGGGGACCAGAAGGGTTTAGGGGAGGCGCTGTTTCCCCATAGCCCCCTGGCATGACGAGGAACAATGGACACAAGTTATTGGAGAGTAGATTTAGATTAGACATCCGCAAGAACTACTTCACGGTCAGGGCGGCTAGGATCTGGAGCCAACTTCCTAGGGAAGTGGTGCTGGCTCCTGCCCTGGGGGTCTTTAAGAAGAGGCTTGATGCCTACCTGGCTGGACTCATTTGAGTCCAGTCTTTTTCTCCCGCCCAGGCGGGGGGTCGGGCTTGAAGATCTACAAGGTCCCTTTGACCCGACTTCTATGATTCTATGAACCATATACCTTTTACTGAGAGAACAATACTGGGAACATAACCAGTATAAACCAGAGGCTATAGGGGGACACTACAATGACCCAAGGGACAGGACTCAATAAAGGTTGGACACCTACAGTCATAGACATATTCATCCAGTTGACAGAAGACAGGTTTAACAAAATATTACACACAACCAGCACAACAAACAATCCTGGTGGGCAAAACATAAAATGCACAAAATATGAAACATCGAATAACAAGAAATATAGGGCCTAGGTACCTGGAGAGGGGAAAGAGGGACAACACAATGGCCCCTTTCTACTGCAACAAGAACTTCCCCCAGTCACTTCGAGACCCAGCTGGGATGACTTGGGGTGAGTGAACTCAGATCTCTCAAGTGATAGGCAAAAAATTCTACCACACAGCCACCAGTGCTGAGACTCCCGCTGCTCGCTCATGGTTTTGACTTTCTAGGAGGCCCTGCCTTGCATTTCCAGGCTGAGCGTTGGAGGGGCTGGACGCAGAGCTGGGAACCCCTCAGGTCGCTGCTCAGATCCTTGCTGGAGCGGGGGAGCCTCTCCTGCCGGCCGCAGCCTCTCCCAGGGGATCCTGGAGCCGGGGGGGGCCTCTCCTGGCGGCCGCACGCCGCGCTGCTGAGGGCCCCACTGCTGCCTGCAGGTCCTGCTCCTTCAGGCTCTTCTGGGGCACTGCTCCTGCCCCACCCGCCCAGCTCTTCGTGACTCCTTCTTCATGGTCCCTCACTGGTCTCTGAGTCAGCTGTACTGCCCCTTTTACCCCCCTCCAGGTGACCCAAGGGGCCAATCAGGGGACATGGAGGGCGAGTCTCTGAGGCCTGATTGGTGAGAAAAGAGAATCCCAAGTCCTCCAATCACCTTTCCCCTTTCAAAACCCCTGGGCCAATTAATTCCCAGCTAGCCCATCACAATTTATTGGACCAACTGCACATCTGGGATTGAGTTAGACAAGCTTTTGAACACAAAGCCTTGTTCTCTGGGTCTCCTTTCTCCCAGCTGCACAGCTCATACTCTAAAAGATATCACCCTGCCACCAAAACCTGCTGCTTGCACACTTCTGCCCTAAACCCCTGGATGCCAACCTGCTCCTGGCTCTGTGCTCTCCGACAGGGGGTGCCGGCCTTGTCTGGGGTGGGGCCAAGGGCATCTGGGTGCTCCACATTAATTCTTGTTTTTCTCACTTTGCAGCAAGATACAAGACAGCGGAAGGTAAATGACTTTTTACTGGCTCTACTGACACCCTGCAAATCAAACCGCCCCCCCCCATCTCCTGGGAGGACGTGTGCCAGGACGGCTCTGTAGGGATCATCCTGGGGAGGCTCCGGGCCCCAGCCCTGACTCCCAGCACCTTCCATCGGGCAGGCCTGGGACCTAAGCCCCTGTTGCCTTCCCCATGCAGCACGTGCAGGGTCAGGGCCACGTGCTCCCATGGGTCAGCTTGATCCCCGGCTGGACCTTCCCCAGCTGAGCCAGCGACAGATCCATGAGGCCAGGGCAGAGGCGAGGACATGGGGACCTCTCTTGTGCCAGCTCCGGAGATCTGGGACCTCCGGCTCCAGCTGCCTCACCCCCGGCACCGATCCTGACTCCTCCTCCGGGAAAGCATCAAACTGCTCTCCCGTGTCTGCCCTGGGTCGGGTGTCTCCGGCGGGGAGGGCATGCGCTGCCTGATGCTGGGACCTGGTGCGGCCGTGGCACAGAGCAGCCCTGTGAGGCTCCGGGATCCCTTTCTGCAGATCACGGGCGGGGGGTGAAGCACAGCGCTCGTCAGCTCAGCATCCCCGAACTCGTCTGGTCCCACAGTTAAACCAGCCCTCCGCCCGCAGCTGCCAGCCAGGACCTCGCCTTCCTGCCCAGGCCTGCCCGTGTCTGGCCCAGGGTTGGTGTGTCTCTGGCAGACAGTTTGTCCCCTTCTAGCACCGGGGCCTTTTCCTTCTGGGTCTGTGCTCTCCCCCGAGACCTGGGACAGACGGGCTCTCTCCTCCCACCGTCTGGCCCCATGTCCCGAGATGCTCCCACCTCCAAGAGGCTTTTAAACACTGCATGACTGACCAAGGTCCCTGCTCTGGGATGGGTCTGCTGCAATGTTCTCAGACTGCCCCTGGGGCTGCTCTGCCTGACATGGGTTGACTGCTTCCTGAGGAAGGGACTCGACCCTGACACCCCTGCTTTGACATCCCCCAGATTAGCAGGTGGCAGCTGGCACAGGAGTGGGTGACTCTGCTCCCTGCCAGCTGAGCACGACCTGCACCCGGGCATTGCTCACGTGTGCAGTCAGGACCAGCGTCTGCCCATCTGCCCCATCTCTGCACAAAGGGGCTGGAGCGGGGGTGAGGGGCGGCCCGTTGTCCAGTCCTGTCTCCCTTGCACCCGTGAGTAACTCCCCGCAGGGACAGCCCCACTGGTGCCTAGGACCGGGGTGGGAGAGCGTCACAGTACAGGGGCTGGAGAGCAGGGGCCCTAACTATGGACTGGGGCCCCGATCCTGCCGCCTGCACCGGGCGGCACTCCTGCTGCAGCCAGCACTGGCTGTCTGTAGTGCGGGGGCAGCCTTGCCAGGGAGGATCACGGCTACTGACTGACCTATTTAATTTTTCTTCCCTCTGCTCTTCCTCGGGACTCTCCGCCAGAGCTGGGTAAGTGCTGGTTTTCTTCTCTGCAAAGTCCTGCTCACTGATACGTGTCCCGTGGGGCTTGGGCTTGTTTGTCTGAACTCTGGTTTCTGGCTTTTTCAGGACTCACCAGCGCCCAGAGACATGCAGGTGAGTGAAGCCGACGGGCCTCCCGGCCCCATCTCCCCGGGTGTGCTGGCTCCGCGCTCTGCCCCCGGCTCTCAGGGGTGCTGCCTGGCAGGTCTCGGGGGCAAGGAGACAGAAAGTTCCTGCGAGCCCCCAGGCTGGGCTTTGGGGAAATGCTGGGCCTCAGACCCCGGTGCAGCTGCCCTCCCTGGCGGCTCTGCTGCCTCCCGCTAGTGAGGTGCTGAGCTGCTCCCAGCTGCCCCTGGCCCTGGCTGCGTCTGCTGGAAGCGCTGCTCCCTCTGTGCGGGATGCAGTGGCAGGTAGCGGACGGAGGATGGGGCACAGCTGGATGTCCCCAGGGGGTGGTGGAGTGAGGGACACGGTGTCCAAGCCTCTCCCACCAGAGCTGTGAGGTCCCCTCCACGGGAGAGAGGAGCTGTGTCCCCTTCCCCGCCCCATGCCCAAAGCCCGAGGCAGGGCTCCCAGGGCTCCCAGGGCTCTGGCCGCATCCCGGAGAAGGCAGCCGTGCAGGGGCAGGCAGCAGTGTATGGGGCATTGGGGCAGCACAACATCCATGGGTGTCCGTGTCGGATCCCTGCCACGTGCCGGCACCGTGACGCCGGATGATGTGAGAAGCAAAGTGCTGCTCAGCATCAGTGCATGTGGCAGGATCTGGCCCTCAGTGTGCAGCTGTTTATCCCAGCAGTGCCAGGAGATCCCAGCTGAGACCAGGCGCTGTGTGCTTGGAGCTGCCAGGCAAGGAGTAGGAGACAAGCCTGCCCTGCCTGCGGGCTTCTCATCTAGAGAGGCAGGACAGACAAGGACCAGCCCATGATCCTCTCTCCAGCCTGAGGCCCAGGGGAGTCCAGTGACCTGCCCAGGGTCACACAGGGAGTCAGTGGCGGAGCAGGGAAGAAGCCCAAGCTCCTCAGGGGTGGCCCAGCACCTGCAGCCCAAGCGCCTCCACCCCTGTGTGCAGAGCACAAGAAACCCTCCATCAGGCCGGGGGTGAGCAGGCCGGGTGGGAGGGTCAGTCTCAGTGAAGAAGTCGGGTAGCAGAGCCCACATCTCGTGCTCTTGTCACATCCTCTGGATCTCGGGTCTCCTCCAGCCCAGGGGCCTTGTCCAGATGCTCTGTGCAGGCTCTGCCCCGGGAGGGGGAATTGAACTGGCCCAGGAGTCGGTGCCTGAGTAGAGAGTTGGTGCCAGGGAACCTCCGGTGGGGCTGGGGTTTGGGGCTGGGCTGAGAGGAGGAGGTGGAGGTTGCTTGTGGACACAAAGGGAGTACAACAGGGCAGTGGGATGGGTAAGGGAACAGGGAGTGAAGGGGTGGGTGGGCTCAGGCAGAGGATACAGGGTGGGGGCAGGAAAAGTGGCCTGGATGGGTGCCACAAAATGACTTATCCGTGGTGCTGGGGGTGGGAGAGAGGAGCCTGATGGGAGGGTCGTGTTGCATTGGGGCCTGCAGGCTGCTCAGTGGACTGGTCTCGGGGGCTGGTGCCCAACCGTGGCTCCCAGCGCACAGCCTGAGCACCCACATCCCAGGGCTGCAACAGCCCCGGGGCAGGAGTCGGCCTGTGCAGGGGGGAGGGTGGCAGTGGGCTGTCCAGCTGAGGGAGTCTTTTCCCAGCCATGCAGCCAAAACTTCTCTCCCTGCCTGCCACTTCCTCCTGGTGTCCCTGTGCTCTTTCCCCGGCACCCCCGTCCTCCCCCAGCTGCACTCCACAGTGTGCCCAGCTCCTGCTTTTGTGTTTAGTGCCCAGGAAAACTCCTCTGCTTCTCCCACGGGCAGCTCTCGCTCAGGCCGTGTGTGCTGCCTGGGCCTTGGGCCGTGGCTTCTCTCACCCCAGGTCTCTCCCTTGGGGAAGGGGCTTCATGGCTCTTTTCTGAGACAGCCAGAGGGGAAGAAAGCAGCCTGAACCAGGTCTGGGGTTGGGAGACAGGACAGGCAAGGACCAGCCTATGATCTTCTCTCTCCAGACTGAGGCCCAAAGGAGTCCAGTGACTTGCCCAGGGTCACACAGAGAGTCACTGGCAGAGCAGGGAAGAAGCCCAAGCTCCTCAGTGGTGGCCCAGCACCTGCAACCCAAGCGCCTCCATCCCTGTGTGCAGAGCACAAGAAACCCTTCTCCCAGCCAGTCCCTGCCAGCACTGTATATGCCGGGGGGCCTGGGCATGGCTGGAGGGGAGTTGTGCCGCTCACAACAGGGGACAAATCCCTCTGGGAGGAGAAGTGGGGCTGGCGCTGTCTCTGTTTTCAGCGGGGGTGTTGGGTGGGCGCAGGGGCCGATGTCCTCCAGTGGGCAAATGTCACAGCGGGTCTGGGGACAGAGCAGAGGGGCAGGTCCGTTCACACCGGTGCTCTGAGCAGACCCCGTCCCAGGCTGCTCGTCCTCCCCAGCCCCCCCTGCACAAGCGCTGCAGGAATCTCTGGCTGTTCCCAGGGCTGCATTTCCACAGGCCCCACGTGGCCCCGGAGCCCCGGTCCTGTTGGGGGCATTGGGATTTCTGCCCCTAGGTCACTCCCGTGTCTTTGGAAACTGCATCTGGACGTGCAGCTTCTGGCGCAACGGAGGGGGCCAGTGCGGCAACTGGGCCCCCGGGCCTGGGACTGCACAGTACTCTGGGGCAGACGGCCCTGGTCCCAGCAGTGTCCCAGGTCCCATGTACACGGGGTGTCCCTGTCCCCGTGCAGGTCCTCCGGTGGAGACCCCTAGAGCAGACACACGGCGGGGGGGCCTGGGACGTGTCTCTTGTGAGCTGAGCCCAGAGGTTTGGGGCAGTCAGTGGGGAAATGCCCCCTCCCTACTCGACTGCCCCAGACTCACCAGCAATGGGCCCTGTTCTCTGGTGCTTAGTGCCCCCGTCAGTGCCCCCCTGCCCTTCCCCTTCCCCCCCCCCCCGCGCCCAGCCCCATGCACGGCCCTGCCCTGGGCTGGCTCTGGGGAGGCGCTGGCTGTGGGCTGCCCTGGCTGCAGTGCTGTGCCCACAGGCTGGGGACATGGGGGTCCCCCGGGGCAGAGCAGCGCAGCCTGGGATGGGGGGGCAGGCACCGACCCGCTGTCGGCAGCAAACCGAGTGACCCTGGCCCAGGCACAGAGACCCCCGGGCCCTGCCCTCCGCTCCCCTGCCACCCCTCCCCCAGGCAGGCTGCAATGGGCCCGTCTGCTCCCTGCTGTCCCCCAGCAATTCCCCCTCCCAGGGCCTGCCCTGCGCCCACCTCATATTCTTCCTCCCTCGTGGCTCCATCGCCCAGGCCGGGAATGCCCCAGGGATAAAGAGTCTCGTGAGCACTTCCCACTTTCCTGTCCCCCCATTTCCTGTCCCCCCATTTCCCCGCGGGGTGACGGTGACTCCCAGCCGGGACTGACCCGCGATTCCTGGGACGCGGCGAGTTCCCCATGACCTCGGGACCCGCCTGCCCCCGCCCTGACCCGCGACTCTCTCCCCAGCGGACGTGACTCTGGACCCAGGGACGGCTCATCCTGAACTGGTCCTGTCTGAGGATCGGAAATGAGTGAGACGCGGAGACACCCGACAGGATGTGCCCGACACCCCTGAGAGATTTGACACTTACCCAGAAGTCCTGGGCACGGAGGGGCTCGCGGGCGGGAGGCGCTACTGGGAGGTGGAGGTGGGAGACAAGACGCGCTGAGTCCTGGGCGTGTGCAGGGAGTCTGTGCCCAGGAAGGGGGGGGTCTCATGGACACCTCCCAATGGATACTGGGCCGTGTGGCTGTGGGCTGGGGGATACAAGGCCCTCACCTCCTCCCCGACCCCCCTCCCCATAAGCGTGCGGCCCAGGCGGGTGGGGGTTTTCCTGGACTACGAGGGGGGCGAGGTCTCATTTTACAATGTGACCGACAGGTCCCATCTCTTCACTTTCACCGACTCCTTCTCCGGGACCCTGCGCCCTTACTTCAGTCCTGGTGTCAATGCTGGGGGCACCAACGCGGCTCCCCTGACCCTGTGCCCGGCCCCAGCCCAGCCCTGAGCCAATCCCTGTCCCTGCCACGACCCGCAGCACAGACTGTCCCCCCCCCGTGCCTGACTGCCAGTCCCTCGGTGCCCCTGGCGTGGGGGGGGCTGGGGTCTCCATCCCAGGAGCTGCTCCCGCCTGGACCCTGCTGCTGCCCTGGCCCAGGGGTCATCTCCCAAGCCCCCGTGCACAGCACCGCGCTGGGAGGGACCGGCTCCAAACTCTCATCCGTCACTTCCACATCCCTGCATCCCTCGGGGGTTTACCTGGTTACTTTGTTCCCCTCTCTCAGCGCTGTCCCCCTTTCCCCTCCCTCCCTCCATTCCCTTTTACATTTAAAATAAACACCTCTGCATTGCACACCTGCTCTCTGCACATCATTTCTTACCCTCTGGTGAGCTGAGCGCTTGCTCCGGAAAGCTGGTGCATCTGGGATTCAGTGAGTCTGGTGGTGCTCAAGCTGTCGGGTGTGCAAGTCCAGGGCCACGCACCACGGGCCTCATGTGGGTGGGACAGCACAAGCGGCCCAGGCCCAGCACACGTCCCACTGTGCCTGAGTGCCCGGGGTACAGGGTGCCGGGGGTGGGGGGCAGCAGGGAGGGGAGAACAGCATCCCCAGTGGTGCCCCTGACAGTGCGGCCACTACGATTTTTTCCCCTCCTGCCCCTGGGGTCGGTGCCCAGAGCGTGTGCCCCAGTCTCCTACTTCCCTCTGCTACTGCCGGGGGCTCTCAACACCTCCAAACTTTCACCCATCACCGAATCACTGGACCTGTGGGGACGGGTAACTTCGCCTGCAGACAGGATCTGGCCGATGGGCCAGGGGTTGAGCCCTCCTGAGTCTACAAGGGGCATCTCGATCCTGCCGTCTGTCTGACTTCACGCTAACACAGCTAGCTGCCTCTCTCAGGCCACATCACTGGTTCTCCACTGTTTTTAGACTCATTTGACTCAAGGCACCCTCAGAAAATGTCTTTTCCCCCAGGAAATACTGCTGGGGCAGGAGAGTGGCTGCCCCAACCTCCCCTACCACACAGATTATTGGTGCTATACCATATAGACAGATGCACCAAAATGCTCCATCACTTATAGCAACAAGTCTGCAAA
>NC_143395.1:421262170-421285575 GCF_052110815.1 Crocodylus siamensis | reverse complement strand
GGGACAGCCACTCAGGTCTGCTTCTCATGGGCACCGTTTCCAGTAGCCTGAAGACACCGCTCAGCACACGGCCCTGACCCTCGGGGCTGTCTGGATGCAGGGGAAAGCCCCCAGGAGCTTTCTGCCCAAAAAGACAAGGTAGGCGTGGAGGGGAGGAGGAGGATGTGTGTACCATTGCTCATACGCTACACCCCAATACTTAAAAACTGGATTTGTTGCTCTTGCTTGTCCTGTAATGAGAATGGGAATGAGTGTGATTAAAGAGAAGGGGAGCAGATAAATTAAAATGAGCACAGGGTTAGAAATAAAGGAAGAGAAACATTAAAGGGAGGTGCTCATTTGAACACCAGTCTTTGAAAGGCTTCCCCCAAAATTTCCCTTGTGCCACACAAAATATTGCCAAGAACAGCACATTTCTGTACCTCGTTTCTCTGTACTTTGCTCCCACAGCTGAGTTACACGCCATGCAGATGCAATGCTGCCTTCCCCAAGGAGCTGCAGGGAGCACGCTGCAGTCAAAGGGAAACCTGTGCGATGTGAGCAGAGCGCACAACAACTCCTGGGAGGGCACAGGGTGGGACTGTTTTCTTGTTTTAAAGTTCAGACCACTTGGAAGAAGACCTGACAGGAGACAATAACAGCTTACAGGTGTTGCACTCTTACGTGGAGCAAGACTGCATTGAGATTGGACGAGACCTACAACAAGCAGATCTTATCTGTCTGTAATGGTCCATGATTAGGCATTTCCCTGGCACTCACCTGGGAGGCCTGGAAAAGCCAACTCTGGACTGTGGGAGAAGCCGGCTGGCTTGACATGTCTGCTAGTAAGATCAAGGGTCGACCAGATAACCATGTTGATATGAGCCGCTCTCGTTAGGTTTCAGAGTCAACACACCGATGCATGCACAGGGCAGCTGCGAACTTCGAGCTAGTCACAGACTTGTAGGAAAAAGAGGCTAAAAGGGACGCGGGAGGTCAGTTCATCTATCTCCTGCTCAGGGCAGGATCAGGCCAGTGGGAACCGTGCCCCACAAATGTCTGTGTGACCTCCACGGCGACCCCTCCCCAGACAGACTTCACAACCTCTCTGTGTCCGTGTTTAATCCCCCTCATTGCTAGCAAGCCCTTCCTGCGCTTCGGCTCCGGAAGGCGTCGGCACCAGGAAAGTTCGGCAGCAACAGCCGCGCAGCCAGCGCGACGGCAAACGATTGAGCTGCTAGAATAAATCCAGATTGCCCCGAACAGAAGCAGTCGAGTCGATCCTCATCTCCGCGTGCAACCCACAGCCCTCATCTGCCCCACGGCTGACCCCTGACCGAGTCACGGCCACGCGGGGCTGCTCTGACTTCTCTCCTCCGGCAGCTTTTCTCCTGAGCGCCACGGCTGGAGAGGGGGGTTGGCTGCAGCCGTGTTGGGCTGAGGACGTGGGCAGCCCCGGTTCCTTGGGCAGGTGTGATATCTCCTATTACACCAATTAAATAGCTCAAAAAAGGATACTCTGCCTGATGGCTGGAAACTTTATTCAACAGGATGCTCATCATCACCTTCCTGGATGAAGGAAATGGTCTTTACATCTGCCACAAAGGCGTGGTCAGCTGAAAGCCCCTGGTTGTCTGTGCAGAAATATTGCTGGAGGTTTGAAATCTCTGACATCTTTGCAGAGGAGCAGCGACACGAGCGGCTACGCCTTCCCCTGGACGGGATTCGTGGCATCAGATCACAGCAGGGCGCGCTGGGTTTGCTCGTAGGGAGCACGGCTCAGGACTCGGTCTCTTCTGTAACTGGCACGGGGTGAAGAAGCGGGGCCACATCTTCTTGTCCAAGCCTCAGCAATTGTTGTGTAGGGGCAGGTTCCCAAGCCCATCGCCCTGGTGTTGGAGACGTGCTCTCCTCTCCACCACACGTGTGGGGCAGGTGTGTGGCAGCAAGGGCTCCCAGGCAGGGGAGAGCGGAGGACGTGTCAGAGCAGCACAGCATCACCACCGCAGCATCAACTGGTGCATGTTTCTACCAGACAGAGGAGTGGGGGCCGCGTTTCCTGTGCTGCTGCATCCCCGGCCCCCCCAGCCCCACCACAGGCACTCTGGGGAGGGGAGTTTGCAGCCCTGCCTCCCTCCCCTGTCCTGGGCGCCTCCCCCCTCCACTCTTCTGTGTAGAAGTAATTGGCTTCCTTAACTAGAAAAACAGACAAAGACCAGACGTGCTGATACTGTTTAATACAAATGTTCTGAAGTAAGGATTCCACATTCCTGCATTCCTTGGGCTATCTTGATATCTTGCCCTGTATGCCCTGGGATAGCCCTATGCATAGATAATTGTTTAAGTAAACGACCTAAGTTTCTGTGTAATTTACTATTCTTTTGTTTCTCCAAGGTGTATCCTTTTATCTCTTTCTCTGTCTTTAGTATAAATACACTTGTAACCTTAGAGGGTCTGAGAAATCCTTTGAAACAGGCAAGGATGATTCCCCTCGCTGTAGGGGATTCTCCCTGTGATCACAGCATAGCCCTAAATAAAGAAAAGCTGGCTCTGTCAGTTCTGATTCAAACACAATGCGAAGTTTGATTTCTTCCACAATTTGGTGCTGTGACTCGGATAGAGACACCCGGAGTGATCAGTTGGGACACAGACATCTCTTCACTGAAGCCCTGGCGCCAAACCAAGGTAGGAGACCTTTTGAAATCTCTATTGGGCACTGTATCCGAACTTTTGCTGCCAGAACTGTCAGACCCACTGTGTAAGTATTAACTGTAAGTAGAAAGGTTAAGAGTCAAGGTTAAGACTCAAGGTTAAGAGCCAAGGTTAAGAGTTAAGACTCTGTGTTGCTGTTGTCAATGAAAGTATTTCCCTGTATGAATTGAGTTCAGTTCTGTAAAGAACTGTGAGGTCTTTCTGAGGCCAGAAGTAGAAACCTTGTGCAGCCGCCCCGAAGACACCAGATTTGTTCTGTGTGCTCTTCGAAAGCAAGGGTGTGATGCTTAAAAGTGGTTCGTTTCTCTGGAGGCCACTAAAATCACAGACACACACTTATTAGATGGCACAAAAGGTGTATTTGCAAATAGGGTCAGAGTAGAGTCAAAAACTCAGATTACTCTGAACCCACCAAGGAATTTTGCAGGCTGTATTTATCTTTTTCCTCCTGGGCACGTGTGCAGAAACAGGAACTCTTACAGCTCACTTCCGTTTCATACAAGCATACATGTGGTTACATCACTACATGCATCGCATGTATAGTATAATTAACTACTTAAGTATGCAGGGTGGAGAGGTAAATATGCATCAGCTAATTAAGCATGCTCAGAGACTATAGTAGGTCGCCAAGAATTCAAACCCCCCCCTTTCAAGGACACAGTCAGTTGAATTCCAGCTTCTGTAATCTGCATGAGAAAGGCTAGGGAGAAGCTGGGGGAGAGTCTGCGATTTAGTATAAGAAAAGCTGTGGCAAGGCTGGGCAAGGAAAAAAGTCCTTGGCAGTGTTTCTTTCTTATCAGGTGCAAGATGCAAGCTGTGCATTTCTAACAATACTCCATTTCTAACAGGTGCAAGGTGGAAACTCTTAGAGTGTGAATGTTTTTCCACGATAAGCATTGACCAAGGCTGAGACTAAAGAAATGCTCTTGAACCTCGTGCCTCAATGCAGAAATTCCCTTGTGTGAACTGAGAGTATGAATTGAGAAATATGAGCCACTGACCAGGTCTGAGACTAAGGTTGGGTTCAGCCACCCCAAGGCTGTCCAGAAGGGCAGTTTTGAATGCAAGGGGGCCCAACTGGAACCTTGTGACCCAGTGGACAGGTTTGCCCTTTCCCCACCCTCATAAATGAGCCGTGTCTAACCATGAGTAACTGTGTTGTGTGCTGTTATTGCAGTGGAGTCTTGTCTTTGGACATTAGCCACAGCATCTCTGTGCCGCTAGCAAATCTCACAACCTGACCGGACACCCTGAATAAGCCATTCCTGTATGAAAGACCTGTGTGAACTGAGTTTAAAGATATGGGGAGCGGAGTGTCTAAAGACAAACCGGCTCCACCAAAAGGGACTCCAGCATTGTACATGTACACACACAATGGCCATAACAGTTGTAAGTTTCTAGACACATGGAATTGGTATACCAGAGGTGATTTTAGCTGGCAGTTTCCCCTGGAGGGAACATTTGATTGAAGTAAAATCATTCATCCCCATAGAGACCTTGAGTTAAGAGGTAGTAATATACCACAGACTCAGTGGGACACATTTTTTTTTATTAATATCAAGAAGCTTTCAAAAGTTGTTAGAATAAAAGAAATAAATAAAATTAAAAAAAAATATATCAAGTTCAGAGTCTTAAAGACTCCCAAGAGAAACTGAAATCTCAGATAAAGGAATTAAACAGAAAGGTGCACCAAAAGGGGGCCCCCCCATCAATAGTACCATCAGCACCTAAACAGCTTTATCCACAAATAACTGAGAATAAATCTGCAGAAGATATAACTGATTTTCTTAATGTGCCACCCCCATATCAGTCCCAGGCACTATCTGAACCTGAAGAAGTCCAAAGTAACCAAATAGACTCTTGTGGCAGGAATAGCCCACCTCACCAGGAAACTATCACTCAATCGTCACCTGCCCCCGGGGCATGCCCATGCCCACCAAAGACATGGCATCTGTCTCCTGAAATCTCAACCCCCTCCTCTTGTTTGAGGTCTGGTACCCAGTATGGTCCAGCCCCTTCTTTAAAATCTAAAAAGGCTCAGCTCATGCCTTTACGCCAACTTCCAGGGCAAGGTCCAAATGGGGAAACTACAATCAGTCCCTGTCCCCTGGGCCCCAGGAGATCTCCCAAACCTTGTTAAACAATTTCCTAACATCAGAGAGGAGCCCCAAAAATTTAAAGATGAATTAGAAACTGTAATCCATTGTTCTGATCCAACATGGGCAGATTTGAACCAATTAATGAGCAGTGCTCTGCCCTCTGAGGTCCGCAACCGCCTCATCGCACAGGCTACTTGGCCTACTCAAGACCCCGGAATTGGAGATCACTTAGCAGATGCCCGAAGACGCCTCCTTGAGGCTCTGCTTAAAATTTCTCCCAGGAAAACTGACTGGGCCAAAATACATACTGCAAAGAAAATCAAGGAGAATCCCCAGCAGACTACATGGACCGCTTGAAACTAGTATTTGAAAGACATTCTGGTATTGAAAATGCAGCTGCAACTGCCCCAGAAGTAGTTGCTTCCGCTTTTGTCCACAGACTTCTTTCTAAAGTCCAGGAACAGTTGTGCACAGTTGCTGTAGGCTGGCAGACTGAGCCACTTGCAGAACTAGTCACCATTGTAAATCATTGTACACCCTGCCAGGAAAAGAAAAAGGAATCCACGGAAACTCAGCTAATGTCATTGCAATTACAAATTTTAGACAGGGGCAGAAGCTGAGGTTTCCATCGAGGACAGTTCAGAGGCAGGGGACGTGAGATGGGACAAAGAAGATTTCAGTCCCAAAATAATGACAGTTATCATTATTGTGGCCAGCCAGGACACTGGAAGGCTCAATGTCCTCACCGGCCTGCCAGCCGGAGATGATGTTTAAACCTCCACCACCTCCTCTCACTCAACTCTCTGTCCTGAATCAGGGAGCCTCCTGTTAGGCCAGCCTGAGAAATAGTAACATCATCACAGCCCCGCTTCTCCCACTTAATCAAGATGATCCCTTTGTTTCCTGCATGATAAATGGCATCTCTACAAAATGTTCAGTAGACACCGGTGAAAGCCGCTCTCCTCTTCGAGCTGAAGAATTTTCCACAACTCCCCTCTCCTCTGCTGTTGTAAATGCTGTGGGAATTTCAAATCAAATAGTTCCTCGTCCTGTTTCCCAACCATGACATGTTTCTCTTGGTCCTGTTTCTGATCAACATGCCTTCCTCCTTAGTCCTTGTTCTCCTGTTAATTTGTTAGGCAGAGATATGCTTTGTAAACTCAGCTGTACTATCTATTGTTCTCCTAATGGTGTTTATTTAGATGTCCCTTGTGATAACGAGATAGCAGTACTTGCCGCTTTAGCTAGCTCACCTCCTGAACCTGAGTTCCCTGATCTTTCTGTGTTGCAAGAAGAAATCATAAAAGCTGTCCCTCCATTCCTCTGGTCCCAGCATGCTAATGAAGTAGGACAAATCCATACTGCCCAGCCTGTAAAAATTAGATTAAACCCAGCTAAGCCTTTACCCAAAGTTGCTCAATACCCTTTATGTCCAGAAGCCAAAGAAGGGATACGCCCTGTTATAACTGCCCTTTTAAAGCAAGGTATCATTGTCCCAACTAAGAGCCCTTGTAATATGCCTATTCTTCCTGTAAAAACCTGGAAAGAATACCTATTACTTTGTACAAGACCTTCGTGCAGTAAATTCTCCAGTTTTACCTAATTTTCCTGTTGTACCAAATCCAGCTACTCTCTTGGCCTGTATTCCCCCTAAAGCTTGTTATTTTACTGTTGTTGACTTGTATTTTGCCTTTTTTTCTATTCCAATACACCCTGATAGCCAGTTTCTCTTTGCATTTACCTATCAAGGACTTCAGTATACCTGGACGTGATTGCCCCAGGGTTATACTGAATCCCCTTCTCTTTTTCCCAAATTCTGAAAAAGATCTAGATGACATAATATTTAAAGAAAATTCTGTGCTTGTGCAATATGTTGATGATTTGCTCTTGGCATCTACCGCCTTAAAGCCTGTAAAAACAAAGAAGGCAGCACATCCCCCACCTTGGGGACCGTTTGTAAATTTACAATTAGATTTTATTCAAATGCAGAAATGTTGTTCTTATGAATATGTTCTTGTTATTGTATGTATGTTTAGAAGCCTACCCATGTGCAAAAGCTGACACCATAACTGTAAGCAAAAGTTGCTCAGAGACTTTATTCCAAGGTTTGGTATTCCTTTATCCCTAAACTCTGATAGAGGAACTCATTTTACTGGACAGATAATGGAAGAAGTCTGCAAAGTCCTGCAGATCCAACAGAACTTTCATTGCCCATCCCATCCACAGGCCTTGGGTCAAGTAGAACGCCAAAATGGTATTCTGAAAAATAAGCTGGCCAAAATTTGTGCTGAGACTCACCTAAAATGGCCAGATGCACTTCCCATAGCCCTTATGAGTATGAGATCTACTGCCAACCAAAAGACTGGGCTTAGCCCACATGAAATTCTAATGGGAAGACCCATGAGGCTCCCTGCCTCGCCACTTGTTGCTTCCCACTTTTGCGATATACATTCACTTGATGATACCATTCTAAACTATTGTAAAGCACTAATGAAGTGTGTTAAGGCTTTTCTTTCACAGGTACAGGCAGCTCTCCCCAAAGAACCAGGTGAGCCGTGCCAGTCTATCCTGCCTGAAGATTGGGTCCATGTAAAAGTCCATCAAAAAAAAGTCATCACTGGAACCTTGCGTGAAAGGCCACCAACACTGCAATAAAGTGTCATGGACTCCAGACATGAATCCATGCTTCACACAGTAAGAAAACATCAGCCCCATTAGACCTAGAGTCTCCTCCATATCAATCTTGTAATCAGCCTCCACAGACCGGTAGTGAGCCTAGCGCCTGCCAGCAGGAGAGCTCAAGGCCAGTAGTGAGCCAAGCGCCTACTGGTGAAGAGGATTTGCCACTACAAAGCGAAGAGGATGTGCCCCAACGACACCACTATGCCCTTCGGGACAGGAAAAAGGCCTTCACCTAGTTCCTGGTTCCCGAGGTGGAGTTGGTTAATCATGATTTGGATAGTTCTCAGTATTTCTTTTTGGGCCATCTTATATGAACTTGACTCATCAGTTATAAGAAACTCTGTAATGCAACTCAGATGTTAACCCCTTACTATTCAGATTTTCATGGGAACGAAACCTGGCAGAATGTAAGTTGCAACCGGTCTGAATATGTACGATTAGCTTATGCCACCCCTGGAAAGCTCTGTTGGACCTGTGATGGATCTCGTGTTGCAGTAAGAGTCAGTAAGTGTGAGGTAGAATTTAAAATAAATGGTGCTTGGTTTTCCAATAATTCCTGGATGTCTAACTACTCCCCTGCAGGTCAATTTTCAGGCTATTATTCGCAATGGATGATGTCCCCACGCTGTAATACAGGTGGATATACTGCATTAGCTGGTCACTATTTTGTATGTGGAGATAAGGTCTATAAAAATCTTCCCTCTGGTTAGAGAGGAACATGCTCTGTCTCTGCAGCGTATCCTGCTTTTACTGTGAGATCTCATTTACCTAAAGGGAAAATTCGCAATGTTCATAGAATTACAGAAAATCAAAGATTTTGGGGTATAATGTTCCCCAGCTATGGCGCAGGCTTAGCTATGTCCAAAATAAAGAAAGTTGCAGCATCTCTGGAAAAGACTGCTAATGATACTGCTGATAGTTTTGATAAAATAAATACTGAAATGAAGGAAATAAGGCAAATGGCATTGCAAAATGGACTTGCATTAGCTTATATAGATTTCATAGATTTCATAGACATTAGGGCTGGAAGGGACCTCGGGAGATCATCGAGTCCAGCCCCCTGCCCAAAGGGCAGGAAGTCAGCTGGGGTCATAGGATCCCAGCAAGACAAGCATCCAATTTGCTCTTGAAGGTGTTCAGTGTAGGTGCTTGAACCACCTCCGCTGGCAGACTGTTCCAGACCTTGGGGGCTCGGACAGTAAAGAAATTCTTCCTTATGTCCAGCCTGAAATGGTCTTGCAGGAGTTTGTGACCGTTCAACCTCGTCATCCCTTGGGGCACTCTGGTGAATAGATGTTCCCCCAGATCCTGGTGGTCACCCCTGATAAACTTACAGGTGGCCATCAGACCACCCCTGAGCCCGCGCTTTTCCAGGCTAAAGAGTCCCATGGCTCTCAGCCTGTCATCGTAAGATCTGTCTTCCTGACCTCTGATCATGCGTGTGGCTCTCCTCTGGACTCTCTCAAGCTTCTCCACATCCTTTTTGAATTGTGGAGCCCAAAACTGGATGCAGTACTCCAGCTGCGGCCTCACCAAGGCCGAGTACAAGGGGAGAATGACGTCCCGGGATTTGCTCGAGAAGCATCTATGGATGCACGCCAGCATTTTGGTCGCTTTACTAGCCGCAGCATTGCATTGCAGGCTCATGTTCATCTTGTGGTTAATGATGACCCACAAGTCTCTTTCTTCCATAGTGCTAACCAACGTAGCACTGCCGAGCCTATAAGGGTGCTGCAGGTTTTTCCTCCCAAGGTGGAGAACCTGGCATTTTTCGGTGTTAAACACCATCAGGTTCTTGTCTGCCCATTTGCTGAGCTTGTCCAGGTCAGCCTGGATCACCCGCCTATCTTCTGGCGTGGATGCTTTGCCCCAAAGTTTGGTGTCATCGGCGAACTTGGCCAGTCCACTCCTGACTCCAATGTCCACATCGTTAATGAAGATGTTTCATAGTTTCATAGTTTCATAGTAGCTAGAGTCGGAAGGGACCTAGGTAGATCATCTAGTCCGACCCCCTGCCTTAGCAGGAAAGAGCACCGGGGTCAGATGACCCCGGCAAGGTGCTCATCTAACTTCCTTTTAAAAATCCCCAGGCTAGGAGCCTGCACCACTTCCCCTGGAAGCCGGTTCCAGGCCCTAGCCGCCCTGACTGTGAAGTAGCGCCTCCTAATATCTAATCTAAACTTACCCTCCGCCAGTTTGTGACCGTTATTCCTGGTCACTCCTGGCAGCGCACGGGGGAACAGGGACTCCCCCAATACCTGCTGATCCCCCCTGACCAGTTTGTAGCAGGCCACAAGGTCCCCCCTTAGCCTTCTCTTGTGGAGGCTAAACAGGTTCAGGTCCCGTAGCCTATCCTCATAAGGCCTGCCCTGCTGACCCCTGATCATACGAGTGGCCCTCCTCTGAACTCTTTCCATATTGTCCACGTCCCTCTTGAAGTGTGGCGCCCAGAACTGGACGCAGTACTCCAGCTGCGGCCTGACCAGTGCCGCATAGAGGGGGAGGATCACCTCCCTGGACCTGCTCGAGATGCATCTGTGGATGCATGATAGGGTACGATTGGCCTTCTTGACTGCCTCCCCACACTGCCGGCCCATGTTCATCGTGGAGTCAATGACGACTCCAAGATCCTTTTCCGTCTCCGTGCTGGCAAGAGGAGAGTTCCCCAACCTGTAAGTGTGGTGCCGGTTCTTCCTCCCCATGTGCAACACCTTGCACTTATCAGTGTTAAACCCCATCCTATTCTCATCCGCCCACCGTTGCAACCTGTCAAGGTCAGCTTGTAGCCTATCGCACCCTTCTAGTGCACCCACATCCCCCCACATCTTAGTGTCATCAGCAAACTTGAACAGGGTGCTTTCTACCCCCTCATCCAAGTCACTGATGAAGATGTTGAACAGTGCAGGCCCGAGGACCGAGCCCTGCGGGACCCCACTGCCCACATCCTTCCAGGTCGAGAAGAACCCATCCACTACCACCCTCTGGGTGCAGCCCTCCAACCAGTTGGCGACCCATTTGACTGTGTGGGCATCGACACCACAGTCTCCCAGCTTTTTGATGAGGACAGGGTGAGAGACAGTGTCGAAAGCCTTCCGGAAGTCCAAAAAGACTACATCCACAGCAACCCCTGCGTCTAATGATTTGGTGACCTGATCGTAAAAGGCCACCAGGTTGGTCTGACAAGACCTGCCACTGATAAACCCATGTTGGTTGCCCCTGAGCATGCATTCCCCCGCAAGGCCCTCCTGGATGTGTGCCAGGATAATTTTTTCAAAGAGCTTACCCGGGATTGAGGTCAGACTAACTGGCCTGTAATTTCCCGGGTCCTCTTTTTTTCCCTTTTTGAAGATAGGGACCACATTGGCCCTCTTCCAGTCCTCCGGCACCTCGCCAGAGCACCACGAGTGCTCACAGAGCCGTGCCAGGGGTCCCGCAATGACCTCAGCCAGTTCCTGTAGAACCCTAGGGTGAAGATCGTCCAGACCAGCGGACTTGAACACGTCCAGCTTCTCCAGAAGTACCCTAACTAACTCCTCGCTAACCCCTGGCCCAGGCGTGTCTCTCTCGGGGCCCGAGGGGGGCCCAGCAGGGAGGTGGCTGAACTGGTCCCTACTTAGGAAGACAGAGGCAAAGAAATCGTTAAATATGTTAGCTTTGTCATCTGGCGTGATGACTAAGTTGCCCATCGTGTCCTGCAGGGGCCCCACATTACCCGGGACCCTCTTTTTACCCCCTATGTATTTGAAGAAGGACTTCTTATTGTCCTTAATCCGGGAAGCTAGTCCTATCTCCAACTCTGCCTTGGCCCTCCTGACTGCCCCCCTACATCCTCGGGCGACTATAACATAGTCCTTCTTGGCGATGACCCCATCTCTCCATTGGGTATATGCCTCCCTTTTAGCAAGGAGACATTCCCGGATGCTCTTAGTGAGCCATGGGGGTTTATGTGCCCTCCTGCTCCCTTTGACCCTTGTTGGGATACCTCCCTTTGGGCATGGAGGATCGTCTCCTTAAGGAGCAACCACTCACCTTCGACATCTGATTCCCTTCCCCTCTGGGTCCTCAGCGCTTCCCCAACTATCCTCCTTAGCTTGTTGAAGTCAGCCCTCCTAAAGTCTAGGGCTGTTGCCTTGCTGCAGCCCTTTGCCACCTTACGCTGGATGGTGAATTCCAGCAAGCGATGATCACTGTCTCCCAGGTGGCCCATCACCCGCAGCCCCCTCACCAGGTCATCACCCGTGGCCAGCACTAGGTCCAACAAGGCGTCTCCCCTGGTGGGACTGTGCACCTCCTGGGTTAGATGGAGGTCCTGCAGTCTGGCTAAGAACCGACGTGAGCGATCAGACTTGGCTGACTGCTCCTCCCAGCAGATGTCTGGGAAGTTCAGGTCCCCCATGATGACCACATCCTTAGCCCTCACTGCCTCTGTGAGCTGACCTAAGAATTCCAGGTCGAGCTCTTCTCCCTGGTTGGGAGGTCTATAGTAGACTCCCACCGTTAAGTCTCTCTCCCCTGGACTGCCTTTTACTCTAACCCAGAGCACCTCAGAGTGCCCCCCCTCTACCCCCATGCTAATTAACGAGGAAGTATATTCCTCCTTGATGTAGAGTGCTACTCCTCCACCTTTCCTTCCTATCCTGTCCTTCCTGTATAGCCTATAGCCCTTGACACTCACCGCCCAGTCATGCGATGAGTCCCACCACGTTTCTGTGATCCCTACTATGTCAGGGCTGGTGACAGCTAGGAGGAGGGCGAGTTCCTCCTGCTTCTTCCCCATACTTCGAGCATTCGTGTAGAGGCATTTGAGGCCTTCAGCGGTTGTGCCCACTGACCCCCTAGTCTCAGCAATGCCCCGTCCCCCAACGCTTACCTGTTTCTCCGTTTTGACCATTGGTCTGGGCTCGCTGGCTGTTGCTGGGCCTGGTATCTCATCGTCTCCTCCGCCCTCATCTTCCCCCTCCCCCGACGAGCCTAGTTTAAAGCCCGCCGAAGGAGGTTCACCAACCTGGAAGAGAACACACGCTTACCTTTAGGGGAAAGGTGGAGCCCATCCCATCCCAGCATGTCTCTCATCACGATGTGCCGGTCATGGCTGAGGAAGCCAAAGCCCGCCTCGAAGCACCATTCCTGTAGCCTCCAGTTGGTCTCCGCAATGCACATCTCGTGACGTCTGCCGCGTCCGCTCACTGGCAGGATGGAAGAGAAGACCGCCTGTGCGCCCATCTCCCTCAGCACGCCTCCCAGAGCATGGTAGTCCTCCATCAGTTGAACAGTATGGGTCCCAGGACAGAGCCTTGAGGGACCCCACTGGTCACAGGGCACCACGATGAGTGACTGCCATCAATCACAACCCTCTGGGTCCGACCACGGAGCCAATTTCCCAGCCAGCGGGAATATACTAGCCAGCAAAGGAGGAGTCTGTGCTTTAATAGGTAAAGAATACTGTACTTATATTCCCGATAATTCAAAAGAAATCCAGGATTTAAGTAAACATATTCGAAAAGAAGCAGCTAAATTGCATAAGTCAGATAACTGGAATTTGAATTCTTGGTTTAGCTCTATTTTTAGTTCCTTAGGCTCCACTGTCATTCATAGTTTGTTGATATTGTTTGTTGTTTTTATTGGAGTATGCCTAGTGTTTATGATAATTCAATGTTGCATAAGGCATACTGCTAAACCAATGAAGAATAGCCCATCAACCAGAAATGAGGTATATAATTTTATACTTTCCAAGTGCATAAGCGTTAGTTCGTGATTAGCTTGTGATCGTAAGAATACCCAATCATCTATTAACTACATCACTATTCTGTCCAATCAAGTGGCACTGTGAGCGCGAACACTGAAGTTTAACTCTCGTGACTACATGCCCTTTATATTTTGTCTCAAGATGTTTATTTATCTAACAAAAACAAATCATGCCCGACTTTCTAGGTTCTCCTGTTGACGAGACTCCCCTGTTGACTGGATTCAGCTAGTTTCAGATCTTATCAGTAACCCTCACACAGTACCCCTTTTCCCTCCCAGCCATCTCCTAAATGCTGTGGAGGCAAAAGGACAAAGAAATGGCCTCACTTTTAGCATTAGAAAGCCTTGCTTTAACCCTACAAAATTCATATACAACATTACAGAAGAGACCGAGTCCTGCGCCGTGCTCCATACAAGCAAACCCAGCGCACCCAGCTGTGATCTGATGCCACGAATCCCGTCCAGGGGAGGCGTAGCCACTCGTGTCTCTGGTTCTCTGCAAAGATGTCAGAGATTTCAAACCTCCAGCAATATTTCTGCAGGGACAACCAGGGGCTTTCAGCTAACCACACCTTTGTGGCAGATGTAAAGGCCATTTCCTTCTGCCAGGAAGGTGTCGATGAGCATCCTCTTTAATTAAGTTTCCAGCCATCAGGCAGAGTTTCCTTATGCCTGAAGAAGGGTGTTTGTGCCACAAAGCTGGCAATGAACAATTTTTCTGGCTATCTAGTTGGTGTAATACGAGATATCACATCTGCCCAAGGAACCGGGCCTGCCCACGTCCTCAGCCCAACACGGCTGCAGCCAACCCCCCTCTCCAGCCGTGGCGCTCAGGAGAAAAGCTGCCGGATGAGAGAAGTCCACAGCTGGAGTACTGTGTCCAGTTTTGGGCTCCACAATTCAAAAAGGATGTGGAGAAGCTTGAGAGAGTCCAGAGGAGAGCCACGCGCATGATCAGAGGTCAGGAAAACAGACCTTACGACGACAGGCTGAGAGCCATGGGACTCTTTAGCCTGGAAAAGCGCAGGCTCAGGGGGGATCTGATGGCCACCTATAAGTTTATCAGGGGTGACCACCAGGATCTGGGGGAACGTGTGTTCACCAGAGCGCCCCAAGGGATGACGAGGTCGAACGGTCACAAACTCCTGCAAGACCGTTTCAGGCTGGACATAAGGAAGAATTTCTTTACTGTCCGAGCCCCCAAGGTCTGGAACAGTCTGCCAGCGGAGGTGGTTCAAGCACCTACACTGAACACCTTCAAGAGCAAATTGGATGCTTACCTTGCTGGGATCCTCTGACCCCAGCTGACTTCCTGCCCCTTGGGCAAGGGGCTGGACTCAATGATCTCCCGAGGTCCCTTCCAGCCCTGATGTCTATGAAATCTATGACATCTATGAAGTCAGAGCAACCCGCGTGGCCATGACTCGGTCGGCTGTCAGCCGTGGGGCAGATGAGGGCTGTGGGTTGCAGGTGGAGATGAGGATTGATTTGATTGCTTCTGTTTGCAGCAATCTGGATTTATTCTAGCAGCTCAATCGTTTGCCGTCACACTGGCTGCGCAGTTGTTACTGGCGAACTTTCCTGGTGCCGACGCCTTCCGGAGCTGAAACGCAGGAAGGGGTCGCTAGCAATGAGGGGATGAAACACGGACACAGAGAGGTTGTGAAGTCTGTCTGGGGAGGGGTCGCCGTGGAGGTCACACAGACATCTGTGGGGCACGGTTCCCACTGGCCTGATCCTGCCCTGAGCAGGAGATAGACGAACTGACCTCCCGTGTCCCTTTTAGCCTCTTTTTCCTACAAGTCTGTGACTAGCTCCAAGTTCGTAGCTGCCCTGTGCATGCATCGGTGCGTTGACTCTGAAACCTAACGAGGGCGGGTCATATCAAGGTGGTTAACTGGTTGACCCTTGATCTTACTAGCAGACATGTCAAACCAGCCGGCTTCTCCCACAGTCCAGAGTTGGCTTTTCCAGGCATCCCAAGTGTTTCACTCCGGTGCTCTCTCAGACATGTCTGCAATGCAGCTGTGTCCTCGGTGTACAATTTGGCAGGTGTTTCTAAATCACTAATTATGGGGCACTGTAGAATTACCTTTTATATATCTAATTAAACCACACAATGGATGCTGTATCATTCATTGCCATATTGCATTCAGTAACCCCTTTCAGCCTTTTTTTTTTTAATTTATCCTAACTGAGTATGAACTCTGAAGCATCTTACCCTTCTTAAATCCATGGAAGAAATCCCAGCCCTCTGCTGCAAACACTTACCCTGGAGCACACAGAGGTACAACTACAAAACACACTTTTTTGTTGCCATGTTCACATTTGAAGCCATTCTTGGCAGCTTTGCCTCAGACCTGGATTTGGCCATGTCAAGATTCAAAAATAGAGACTCTCTGTTCAAAGAAGATGCCTTCCCCTGCTCTGTGCACTGAATGCTGAAGTCTGCCGAAGTTTTGATTTTTTGAAATCATTTCACATGTTTTCTGAAGTGCAGGTGGTTACCTTAGTCCGTGTTGACTCTTCTACAGGGTCTGTGCCAGGGAAATACCTAATTGTGGACCACTGCAGATGGAAAAGATCTGCTAGTTGTAGGTCTCGTCTGATCTCAGTGCAGTCTTGCTCCACATAAGAGTGCTGTGGCAGAAAGCCATCTTGGTTTCTCCCCAAAATCTCTGCCCTGTGACAATGTGATTAGGATGGGTCCAGCAGAGACACACCCTTATCCTATCGCTTTAGGTAACCTGAGCTGGCTGCATTCCTGAGGGAGTGGGGAAACCTGCTCCCTCTGCCTACATGACTGGCGTCACCTACCTGGGTGAGGGGCATCTACCTGGGGGGCTGGAGTCTGCCTGGCAACTAGTGAAGTATTTCAAATTGGTTGGCTGACAGCCACCAGGTGCTGGCCTCCACTGGACCAGGTGAATGAGGTCACAGGGGCTATATAAGTTAAGACTGCCCAGGAGGAGGGGGCAGCAGCCATGCGAGGGACTCAGAAGAGCTTTACCATCTGAAACTGGCTCTCTCCCCCAAAACTCATGAGCTAGAAACCGCCTGCCTCCAGAGGGAAACTTCACCGGCCTTTGGAAGATGCTTGTGAGTAAGCTACTCAAGATCTGATTAGATATCTAGCTGGCAGTAACTCAGATGCGTGATCAAAAGGCTACCTCAGCCAGACTGTTTGCTCTCTAGGATTTCTAGGATATTGCTCAATCTTATACCCTATTTTCACCCTACCCCCATAATCAATGAAGTTCTCCTTTGTGTCCAGCATGGGAGACTTATTGAGGGGTGGGTCTAAATTATGCCTAAGAGACCCCTTAGGTCTGCGGACTAAGGAAGACTGTTCTTTTTGACCCCTGACTTGGGGAAGTGCCCCAAGTGCCTGTACTGGGTCGAGTACCCGTAGGATTATTAGGCCTGTGTTTCCTCAAGGACACAGGGCCGAAATAGTCCCTTCTCGGGGTGGTGTTGGCACGTTACCCCCAGACTAGCGAGTGTGCTCCAGGAAGGGGGTCGGCTTGACATAAGGTGCCCCCAGGGAGGCATACGGAGCCTGGAAGGTGGTTGGGCACAGGGATGTGGGCGGCTCAACACAGGAGTGCCCCCTACTGGGCCTCCACAAGTGCAACACCTGTACACTGTTATATTCTCCTGTCAGCTCTTCTTCCAAGTGGTCTGAACTATAAAACAAGAAAACAATCCCACCCTGTGCCCTCCCAGGAGTTGTTGTGTGCTCTGCTCACATTTTACAGGTTTCCCTTTGAATGCAGCGTGCTTTCTGGAGCTCCTTGGGGAAGGCAGTATTGCATCTCCATGGCGTGTAACTCATTTGTGGCAGCAAAGTACAGAGAAACAAGGTACAGAAATGTGCTCTTCATGTCAGCATTTTGTGTAGCAGAAGGGAAATTTTGGGGGAGCCTGTCCTTTGTAGAACATGCTCCCTTTAATGTTGCTCTTCCTATCTTTATTTCTAACCCTATGCTACTTTTAATTTATCTACTCCCCTTCTCTTTAATTGGACTCATTCCCATTCTCATTACAGAACAAGCAAGAGCAACAAATCCAGGTTTAAAGTATTGGGGTTTAAAGTATGAGCAATGGTACACTCCTCCTCCTCCTCCCCTCCATGTCTGCCTTGTCTTTTTTAGCAGAAAGCTCCTGGGGGCTTTCCCCTGCATCCAGACAGCCCCGAGGTTCAGGGCCGTGTGCTGAGCGGTGTCTTCAGGCTACTGCAAACCATGCCCATGAGAAGCAGACCTGTGTAGCTGTTCCCTGAGACATTTAAGTTTTATACTGAGTATTTAGCTGCATTTTACCAGTCTTCCAAATATTACTCTAATTCCATTGATTTATTTTTTCCAGATTTAAGATGTAGGCAGTGAATGATGCCAGGAAGGGAGCTTACATTCTCTATGTGGTTAATAAAAATTGACAACTGTTAAGGGAAAGTCAGTCCCCAGCTCCATATTTAGGTATAGAAAATCCAGAGCTCGAAAGACATTCTCCATAGCCTGTTAGGTTAAATCTCAGTATAGTAACTGAGATCACAGGATTAATTACTTTTGTTTTAATTTTAAATTAGACGTGGGCATTGCTAACGTCCCTCCACAAGCGTGGCTTGTAATGCTGGTGGAGAACAGAGCGCGGTATCTCTGCTGTCAACCATTCGAAAGTAAGGGCTGTTCGTTGTAGCAGGGAGAGTGGACAGGGACAAGGTCTCATGTTGCTGGAAATGAGATTCTCCAGGACTTCTCTGACTGTCCCTTTATTTTTCTCAGCTCAGCTCATCAGAGGGTAAGAAATGTGCAGAGACCAGGTGTGCAATGCAAAGGTGTTTATTTTAAATATAAAAGGGAATGGAGGGAGGGAGGGGAAAGGGGGACAGTGCTGAGAGAGGTGAACAAACTAACCAAGTAAAACCCCCGAGTGATTGCAGAGATCTGGATGTGAAGGCTGAGAGTTTGGAGCCGGTCCCTTCCAGCAGGGTGCTGTGCATGAGTGATTGAGAGACGACCCTTAGACCAGGGCAGCAGCAGGGTCCAGGTGGGAGCAGCTCCTGTGATGGAGACCCCAGCCCTACCCCCACCCTGGGGGCACCAAGGGGCTGGCAGTTGGGTGCGGGGAGGGGACAGTCTGTGCCGTGGGTCATGGCAGTGACAGGAATTGCCTCAGGGCTGGGCTGGGACCGGGCACAGGGTTAGGGGAACTGCATTGGTGCCCCCAGCATTGAGACCAGGACAGAAGAAAGGGTGCAGGGTCCCAGAGAAGGAGTCAGTGAAAGTGAAGAGATGGGACCTGTTGGTCACATTGTAAAATGAGACCTCGCCCCCCCCGTAGTCCAGGAAAACCCCCACCCGCCTGGGCCGCACGCTCACGGGGATGGGGGTCATGGGCGAGGTGAGGGCCTTGTATCCCCCATACTGCAGCCACACGACCCAGTATCCATAGTCAGGTGTGTATGTAACCTCCCCCTTCCTATGCACAGACTCCCTGCACACGCCCAGGTCCCAGTCCATCTTTTCTCCCACCTCCACCTCCCAGTTGCACCTCCCACCCATGAACCCTTTGAAGCCCAAGACAAAGACACAAGGATCAAATCTGTCCAGGGTGTTGGGCACATCCTTTCGGGGGTCTCCGTGTCTCACATTTCTGATCCTCAGACAGGACAAGGTTGGGATGAGCCGTCCCTGGGTCCAGAGTCATGGCCACTGGGGAGAGAGTCATGGGTCAGGGCAGGGGTGTAGAAATTTACTAACAAGACCATAAATAATAGTGTAGAAGTTAACTATAAAGCAGATTCAGCACTTCAAGGACACAGGCCTAGTTGCCTTGAAGTCTGAGGATCAAGAACATAGCCCTCCTCCCTATTAGTTAGCATTTCAAAACTAGCGTGTAGCGGAAAACCAGTTTGAACTAATTAGGGGTTTTCTCACACTGACCTCATATCTTGTTTCACAGTAGAAAATTCCCACCTGCACGCATAACTTGTCTGTAAACTATAAATCACCTCTAACAGTTTTATTTGGGGCCTCTGAGCTTGCTCAGGGTGCCCAGCATGCTGAATAAAAGTTGAGACAGACAGCGACTCTGTGTCTTTGGGAACAGGTCCGCAAGGGGTCACAAACTCCTCAACAGGGCCATGTGGGTCCCCGAGATCACGGGGAATTTGCTGCATCCCAGGAATTGTGGGTTGGTCCCTGCTGGGAAATCACTGTTGCCCAACGGGAAAATGGGGGGAATAGGAAATGGGGGGCAACAGGAAATGGGGGGGACAGGAAAGAGGAACATCCCCACCAGCCCCTTCATCCCCAGACCATTCCCGGCCCGGGCCCAGGAGCCGGAGCTGGGGAAGGGACATGGGGTGGGGGGCAGGGCAGGCCCCAGGAGGGGGAGGGGCATGCAATGATGTCATCCCAGCAGATTCCTACCCCACCCCTCCCCACACTTAGTGGGGCTGCTCTGCCTGGGGGGCAAGAGGAGTGGACTCCAACCCGAGTTGGTGTCACAGGTGCTGTGTGCTGCCGTCTGCCCCCAGAGTACTGCGCAGTCCCAGGCCTGGGGGCCCAGTTGCCGCACTGGCCCCCCTCCATTGTGCCAGAAGCTGCACATCCAGATGCAGTTTCCAAACACATGGAGTGAGCTAGGAGCAGAAATCCCAATGGCTCCCAACAGGACTGGGGCTCCGGGGCCACCTGGGGCCAGTGGAAATGCAGCCCTGGGAACAACAGGAGACTCCTGCAGCGCTTGTGCAGGGGCAGGCTGGGGAGGACGAGCAGCCTGGGACGGGGTCTGCTCAGAGCACCGGTGTGAACGGACCTGCCCCTCTGCTCTGTCCCCAGACCCGCTGTGACATTTGCCCACTGGAGGACATCGGCCCCGGCGCCCACCCAACACCCTCACTGAAAACAGAGACAGCTCCAGCCCCACTTTTGTCCCCTGTTGTGAGCTGCACAACTCCCCTCCAGCCATGCCCAGGGCCCCCCGGCATACACAGTGCTGGCAGGGACTGGTTCACAGCCCCGGGGACCATGTGTGCTCTCCACTCCCACACCCCACAGCCCCTGCTCACTCAACAACCAGCTGGGATCAGGGAAGCACTAGGGGATCCCTGCAGGGTGAGAGATCTCGCACCCTGGTCTGGGTGCAGCCTGGCCCAGTGTGGGCCCTCCCCATGGTCAGTCTGGTCCAGGCTCCTCTGACCCACAAGGGATGGTGACAGGCTGGGCTTGTGCATGCAAGGCACCCCTCAGGAGGGAGGGAAAGGTCCAGTGGGTGCAAGCTAGTTGAGAATCATTAGGATAGACATAAGGAAAAACTTTTTTTCCTCATGGGTAACTACAGTCTCAAGCACACTCCCAGCAGAGGAAGTACAGTGGCCATCCCTGGAGGTGTTCAAGAGGAGACTGGACAAGCACATCCTGGAGCTCAGTTGAGCCCCATTGTCTCCTGCCCATGGCAGGTGACTGCACTTGTTGATCTTACTGGTCCCTTCTGGTCCTTCTTCCTATGACTGTGATTGTGTGCGTGTGAGGAGTGGGACATGCTGGGTTTCATTGCAGAGCCTCTCCCATTCATGAAGGGCAGCCCAGCTGAGCTCAGCTGCACCGGGGGCAAGTCCCAGGTCACCTCGAAGCAACACCTCCTCCATGGGTCTGGACAGCTCCAGCCTGACCTCCCCTCCCCAGTGTCCCCCAGGGGTGGGAGGTCTGTGTACACCTGCTCCTGCCACACCGTGAATGCAGAGCTTGGCTCAGAGCCCCAAGGAGTGCCTCCACTGTCCCTTGTCTCCACTTTCAGTAAGCAATCATCCAGGGGTAGGTCCAGGCAGGGCTGGGGGGTCCTGGTGGGGCTGCAGCTTTCACACCCCACTTTCAATGCAGACTGTCCCAGGCCAGGCTCTCCCCACAGTCAGCCTGACTCCAGGCTTGTCTTTCACACCTGGGGAAGATGACAGCTCTGGGCAAGGTAAGTGAGACACTCCAGATTTCCCTGTCAAGCCCGCACCACTCAGGAAAGCCTCAGGCCCTCTCCACACCACAGACTGAGCTGGGTCATCAAAGCCCCTTGAAGAACGGATGCATTGACTCTCCCAAACCCAGTCCTGGGTGAAAGCATTCTGCCCCGCTTTGCAGCCAGAGCTGACATGACAGACACGGGGACTGAAAGCTTGAAGGCCTGAGTAAGAGATGCCTGGGCCAGGAGAGAAGTTTCCCTAGGATCTGAATTCAAAGGAAGTGGCAGGGAGAAACTCAGCTGCATCCAGGGCAGGGAGTGGGTGGAGGGACAGAAAGCCCCAAATTGCCGGGAGTAGCAAGCAGCAGGTAGGGATGGGCCGGCCATGGGGCTGGAAGAGGAAGCCCAGAGCATCATGCTGTAGGGGCCAAACATAGCTGGAAAGGAGCTGGGAATGGGGAGCAGGGAACAGCCTCTTGCTGCCTCATCTGCCTGCACTTGGGGCCTGTGCACAGCCCTGGGAACGGGCAGGATGGCACCAAAGGGAAAACGAGGGTGGAGGAATCATCAGACTGCCAGACCAAGCAACACCCACAAGTACAGCCCAGCTTAGACTGATGAGCGAAATGTATACACAGGTAAGTGACAGGGGCCAGGGCAATGCTGTGATTTGGGGGCTAGTACATACATCCACAGGAGGCCTCAAATGCCTCTACACAAACGCTCATAGTATGGGAAACAAGCAGGAGGAACTCACCCTCCAGCTAGCTGATACCAACCCTGACATAGTGGGGATCACTGACACGTGGTGGGACTCAACGCATGACTGGGCAGTGAATGTCAAGGGCTATAGGCTGTACAGGAGGGACAGGATAGGAAGGAAAGGTGGGGCTGTTGCACTCTACATTAAGGAGGAATACACATCCTCATCAATTAACAAAGAATCAGAGGAGGGGCACTGTGAAGTGCTTTGGGTTAGAGTACAAGGCAGTCGAGGGGAAAGAGACTTAATGGTGGGGTCTGCTACAGACCTCCCAACCGAGGGGAAGAGCTCAACCAGGAATTCTTGGGTCAGCTCATGGAGGTAGTGAAGTCTAAGGATGTGGTAGTTATGGGGACCTGAACTTCCCAGACATCTGCTGGGGAGAGCAGACAGCCAGGTCTGAATGCTCATGTAGCCAATGCAGGACCTCCATCTAACCCAGGGGGTGCACAGCCCCACCAGGGGGGACGCCTTGTCGGACCTGGTGCCGGCCATGGGTGATGACCTGGTGAGGGGGCTGCAGGTGCTCGACCACCTGGGTGGCAGTGGTCATCACCTGCTGCGATTCATCATCCAGCGCAAGGTGGCAAAGACAGCAAGGCAGCAGCCCTAGACTTCAGGAGGATGGACTTCAATGAGCTAAGAAGAATAGTCAGGGAAGCACTGAGGTCCCGGAGGGGAGGGGAGCCCGGTGTCCAAGGACAGTGGTCGCTCCTTAAGGAGACGATCCTCCAAGCCCAAAGGGAGGTAATCCCAACACAGATCAAAGAGAGCAGGAGGGCACAAAAGCCCCCATGGCTCACCAAAAGCATCCGGGAATGTCTCCTAACTAAAAGGGATGCTCACACCCAATGGCAGGGAGGGGCCATCACTAGGGATGACTATACTGCGATTGCTCGGGAATGCAGGAGGCCAGTCAAGAAGGCCGAGGCAGAGATGGGACTGGGACTAGCTTCCCGGATCAAGGACAACAAGAAGTCCTTGTTTAAATCCATAGAGGGCAAAAAGTAGGTTCTGGGTAACGTGGGGCTCCTGCAGGACAGGTTAGGAAATTTGGTTGTCACACCAGACGACAAAGCCAACATATTTAACAATTTCTTTGCCTCCATTTTCCTCAGCAGGGACCGGAACAGTCACGCCCCCACTGGGCCTCCCTCAGGCCCCAGGGGAGGCACACCCAGGCCAAGGGTTAGTGAGGAACTAGTTAGGGAACTTCTGGAGGGACTGGATGTATTCAAGTCAACTGGTCCAGACTATCTCCACCCCCGAGTATTGAGGGAATTGGCCGAGGACATTGCGGGACCCCTGGCACGGCTGTACGAGGACTCGTGGTGCTCTGGTGTGGTGCCAGAGGACTGGAAGAGGGCCAATGTGGTTCCCGTCTTCAAAAAGGGGAGGAAGGAGGACGCGGGAAACTATAGGCCAGTTAGTCTTACCTCAATCCTGGGCAAGCTTTTCGAGAGAAT
>NC_143395.1:421246483-421262070 GCF_052110815.1 Crocodylus siamensis | reverse complement strand
CGCGTCCTCCTTCCTCCCCTTTTTGAAGACGGGAACCACATTGGCCCTCTTCCAGTCCTCTGGCACCACACCAGAGCACCACGAGTGCTCGTACAGCTGTGCCAGGGGTCCCGCAATGTCCTCGGCCAATTCCCTCAATACTCGGGGGTGGAGATAGTCTGGACCAGTTGACTTGAATACATCCAGTCCCTCCAGAAGTTCCCTAACTAGTTCCTCACTAACCCTTGGCCTGGGTGCGCCTCCCCTGGGGCCTGAGGGAGGCCCAGTGGGGGCGTGACTGTTCCGGTCCCTGCTGAGGAAAATGGAGGCAAAGAAATCGTTAAATATGTTGGCTTTGTCGTCTCGTGTGACAATCAAATTTCCTAACCTGTCCTGCAGGAGCCCCACGTTACCCGGAACCTACTTTTTTGCCCTCTATGGATTTAAACAAGGACTTCTTGCTGTCCTTGATCCGGGAAGCTAGTCCCAGTCCCATCTCTGCCTTGGCCTTCCTGACTGGCCTCCTGCATTCCCGAGCAATCGCAGTATAGTCATCCCTAGTGATGGCCCCTCCCTGCCATTGGGTGTGAGCGTCCCTTTTAGTTAGGAGACATTCCCGGATGCTTTTGGTGAGCCATGGGGGCTTTTGTGCCCTCCTGCTCTCTTTGATCTGTGTTGGGATTACCTCCCTTTGGGCTTGGAGGATCGTCTCCTTAAGGAGCGACCACTATCCTTGGACACCGGGCTCCCCTCCCCTCCGGGACCTCAGTGCTTCCCTGACTATTCTTCTTAGCTCATTGAAGTCCATCCTCCTGAAGTCTAGGGCTGCTGCCTTGCTGCAGGTCTTTGCCACCCTGCGCTGGATGATGAATCCCAGCAGGTGATGACCACTGCCACCCAGGTGGTCGAGCACCCGCAGCCCCCTCACCAGGTCATCACCCATGGCCAGCACCAGGTCCGACAAGACGTCCCCCCTGGTGGGGCTGTGCCCCCCCCCGGGTTAGATGGAGGTCCTGCATTTCGGCTATGTGAGCATTCAGACCTGGCTGTCTGCTCTTCCCAGCAGATGTCCGGGAAGTTCAGGTCCCCATAACTACCACATCCTTAGACTTCACTACCTCCATGAGCTGACCTAAGAATTCCTGGTTGAGCTCTTCCCCTCGGTTGGGAGGTCTGTAGCAGACCCCACCATTAAGTCTCTTTCCCCTCGACTGCCTTGTACTCTAACCCAAAGCACTTCACAGTGCCCCTCCTCTGATTCTTTGTTAATTGATGAGGATGGGTATTCCTCCTTAATGTAGAGTGCAACAGCCCCACCTTTTCTTCCTATCCTGTCCCTCCTGTACAGCCTATAGCCCTTGACATTCATCGCCCAGTCATGCGTGAGTCCCACCACGTGTCAGTGATCCCCACTATGTCCGGGATGGTATCAGCTAGCTGGAGGGTGAGTTCCTCCTGCTTGTTTCCCATACTATGAGCATTTGTGTAGAGGCATTTGAGGCCTCCTGTGGATGTGTGTACTGGCCCCCAAATCACAGCATTGCCCTGGCCCCTGTCACTTACCTGTGTATACATTTCGCTCATCGGTCTAAGCTGGGCTGTACTTGTGGGTGTTGCTTGGTCTGGCAGTCCGATGATTCCTCCACCCTCGTTTTCCCTTTGGTGCCATCCTGCCCGTTCCCAGGGCTGTGCACAGGCCCTGAGTGCAGGCAGATGAGGCAGCAAGAGGCTGTTCCCTGCTCCCCATTCCCAGCTCCTTTGCAGCTATGTTTGGCCCCTACAGCATGATGCTCTGGGCTTCCTCTTCCAGCCCCATGGCCGGCCCGTCCCTACCTGCTGCTTGCTACTCCCGGCAATTTGGGGCTTTCTGTCCCTCCACCCACTCCCTGCCCTGGATGCAGCTGAGTTTCTCCCTGCCACTTCCTTTGAGTGCAGATCCTAGGGAAACTTCTCTCCTGGCCCGGGCATCTCCTACTCAGGCCTTCAAGCTTTCAGTCCCCATGTCTGTCATGTCAGCTCTGGCTGCAAAGCGGGGCAGAATGCTTTTACCCAGGACTGGGTTTGGGAGAGTCAGTGCATCCGTTCTTCAAGGGGCTTTGATGACCCAGCTCAGTCTGTGGTGTGGAGAGGGCCTGAGGCTTTCCTGAGTGGTGCGGTCTTGACAGGGAAATCTAGGGTGTCTCACTTACCTTGCCCAGAGCTGTCATCTTCCCCAGGTGTGAAAGACAAGCCTGGAGTCAGGCTGACTGTGGGGAGAGCCTGGCCTGGGACAGTCTGCATTGAAAGTGGGGTGTGAAAGCTGCAGCCCCACCAGGACCCCCCAGCCCTGCCCGGACCTACCCCTGGATGATTGCTTACTGAAAGTGAAGACAGGGGAGAGTGGAGGCACTCCTTGGGGCTCTGGGCCAAGCTCTGCTTTCACGGTGTGGCAGAAGCAGGTGTACACAGACCTCCCCCCCTGGGGGACACTGGGGAGGGGAGGTCAGGCTGGAGCTGTCCAGACCCATGGAGGAGGTGCTGCTTCGAGGTGACCTGGGACTTGCCTCAGGTGCAGCTGAGCTCAGCTGGGCTCCCCTCATGAATGGGAGAGGGTCTGCAATGAAACCAAGCATGTCCCCCTCCTCACATGCACACAATCACAGTCATAGGAAGAAGGACCGGGAGGGACCAGTAAGATCAACAAGTCCCATCCCCTGCCATGGGGAGGAGGCAATGGGGCTCAACTGAATTCCAGGATGTGCTTGTCCAGCCTCCTCCTTAACACCTCCAGGGATGGCCACTGTACTTCCTCTGCTGGGAGTGTGCTTGAGACTGTAGTTACCCATGAGGAAAAAAAGTTTTTCCTTATGTCTATCCTAATGATTCTCAACTAGCTTGCACCCACTGGACCTTTCCCTCCCTCCTGAGGGGTGCCTTGCATGCACAAGCCCAGCCTGTCATCATCCCTTGTGGGTCAGAGGAGCCTGGACCAGACTGACCATGGGGAGGGCCCGCACAGGGCCAGTCTGCACCCAGACCAGGGTGCGAGATCTCTCACCCTGCAGGGATCCCCTAGTGCTTCCCTGATCCCAGCTGGTTGTTGAGTGAGCAGAGGTGCGGGGGTGGAGAACACACATGGTCCCTGGGGCTGTGAGCAAGTCCCTGCCAGCACTGTGTATGCCGGGGGGGCCTGGGCATGGCTGGAGGGGAGTTGTGCAGCTCACAACAGGGGACAAAAGTGGGGCTGGAGCTGTCTCTGTTTTCAGTGAGGGTGTTGGGTCAGCGCCGGGGCCGATGTCCTCCAGTGGGCAAATGTCACAGTAAGTCTGGGGACAGAGCAGAGGGGCAGGTCCATTCACACTGGTGCTCTGAACAGACCCCGTCCCAGGCTGCTCGTCCTCCCCAGTCCCCCCTGCACAAGCGCTGCAGGAGTCTCCGGCTGTTCCCAGGGCTGCGTTTCCACAGGCCCCAAGTGGCCCCAGAGCCCAGGTCCTGTTGGGAGCCATTGGGATTTCTGCCCCTAGGTCACTCCCGTGTGTTTGGAAACTGCATCTGGATGTGCAGCTTCTGGCACAATGGAGGGGGCCAGTGCGGCAACTGGACCCCCTGGGACTGGGATTGCACAGTATTCTGGGGGCAGACAGCCCCAGTCCCAGCAGTGTCCCGGTCCCATGTACACAGGGTGTCCTTGTCCCAGTGCAGGTCCTCCGGTGGAGACCCCTAGAGCAGACACACGGCGGGTGGCCTGGGACATGTCTCTGGTGCTGCTGAGCCCAGAGGTTTGGGGCAGTTAGTGGGGAAATGCCTCCTCCCTGCTCGACTGCCCCAGCCTCACCAGCAATGGGCCCTGCTCTCTGGTGCTTAATGCCCCCATCAGTGCTCCTCCTTCCCTTCCCCTTCCCTGTCCACCCCATGGGCCCAGCCTCATGCACGGCCCTGCCCTGGGCTGGGCTCTGGGGAGGCACTGGCTGTGGGCTGCCCTGGCTGCAGTGCTGTGCCCACAGGGCTGGGGACACGGGTGTCCCCCGGGGCAGAGCAGCCCAGCCTGGGGTGTGGGGGGGCAGGCACTGACCCGCTGTCGGCAGCAAACCAAGTGACCCCGGCCCAGAGCACAGACACCCCCAGGCCCTTCCCTCCACTCTCCCTGCCCCTGCTTTCCTGGGCAGGCTGCAAAGGGCTCCTCTGCTCCCTCCTGACCCGCAGCCCATCCCCCGCTCCCTTCAGCCTCCCTACCTGCCCCCCTCACCGTCTTCCCCACAGCACCTGTGACACCAACTCGGGTTGGAGTCCACTCCTCTTGCCCCCCAGGCAGAGCAGCCCCACTAAGTGTGGGGAGGGGTGGGGCAGGGATCTGCTGGGATGACAACATTGCATGCCCCTCCCCCTCCTGGGGCCTGCCCTGCCCCCCACCCCATGTCCCTTCCCCAGCTCCGGCTCCTGGGCCCAGGCCGGGAATGGTCTGGGGATGAAGGGACTGGTGGGGATGTTAGAAATATTGTTAGAACTGCACAGTTTGCATCTCCTACCTGATAAGAAATAACACTGCCAAGGACATTTCTCCCCCCCCTTGGCCAATTTGCTAGCTTTTCTTATACTAAATCACACACTCCCCCAGCCTTTCTCATGCAGATTACAGAAGCTGGAATTCAACTGACTGTGGCCTTGAAAGGGGCGGGGGGATTTCAACTCTTGGTGACCTAGAGAGCTTTCTGAGCGTGCGTAATTAGCTGATGCATATATGCCTACCCGCCCCGCATACTTAAGTAGTTAATTATAATATACATGCGACGGATGAAGTGACGTGATCATACAGATGTTTGTATGAACCGGAAATGAGCTGTAAGAGTTCCTGTTTCTGCACACGTGCCCAGGAGGGAGAGCATATAGTGCCTGCTGCGGATTTCCTCAGGGGGCGGAGTAATCTGAGATTTTCTGTCTCTGCTCTGACCCTATTTGCAAATACACCTTTTGTGCTGCTAATAGTGTGTGCCTGAGAATTATTTGCGAGCCTCCAAAAGAAATGAACCGCAATATTTTGCATCAATTTCTGGTGCCCAACGTGGGGCTACTTTTGGACTACCCCGAAATCCAGCGACAAATCACCTCCGGCACCACGGGGAGTGCACACCGAGCCAACTTTCTGGGCTCGCCCTAGGGTCTGAGACGTGAGTCGGGATATTCAGGAAGTTAAAGGCTCCCGTGCAAATTTTTAGTTTCTGGAGTCGCTAGACACACACTCCGGCATTCTGATCGAGATCTCTGGGGTATCTGAGTGAGTATACGAATTCCCTTGCCCAATCTGGTGTCTGGATCCAAAAACAAAGGATGTGAATGATTGCTGAGAGACTTTTGGCTTGGCTCTCATTGTAAATCATCTGTTGTCAAGGATCTTTTGGTATTTGGTGTGCCTTGGGCGCACTCTTGTGGGCAATGGGTGCGGGTCGCTCCCGTGTAGAAGACCCGGATACCCACTTACAAGTTCTATTACGGAACTTTAATAAATTTGCAAAGCCGGCAGATTATGGAGTAAAAATGAAAAAGGCTGATTTAATTAAGTTTTGTTAACTCGAGTGGCCAACATTTGGGGTCCACTGGACCCCGAAAGGATCCTTTGTAGTAAAAGAAGTGATAGCTATCCATGAAATAGTTATGCAGAACGGGTAGTGGAATCAATTTCCTTATATTGATTGTTGGTTGTGGGTGGTTCAAAATCAACCACCTTCGATTAAAAAATGCTTAGTAAAGTCTCATGTGATGGTTGTTAAAGGAAAGACTCGAGGAGGACCGCCTGTACTCCCTGAGTCTAATGAGGGGGGGAATTCTGAATTGACTGAGTATCGGACCCGCTCTCCGGTTGCCCTGTCAGGTAGTGAGGATGAATCAGACAACTCCTCGGGATCCAGTCCCTCTGCACCACCGCTCCCTCCCTCAGGGAGACTACCACCGGTGTATCAAAACATACCTAATGATTTAGAGCGTGAGCCTCAGCCAAGTGCCCCATCTGAATCACGGAATAAGGGCTATTATTTGCGCAAGACTGTAGAATCACAGCCGGGGCTGAACTGCCCGATGCGAGAGGTTATCGGAGAGGGGGGCAATGCAACTTTTGTCTACATCCCATTTAGTACTTCAGATTTATTTAACTGGAAGAATCAGAGCCCCTCTTTTCGTGAAGACCCTGAAAAGATGAGGGACCTGTTTCGATCTATTGGGCAAACCCATCGACCCACTTGGGCTGATGTCCAGATGATGCTCCAAACCCTCCTGACCCCAGAGGAGAGGAGATTAGTGTTGGGGATGGCAGAGCACATTGCAGCAGCCAGGGTAGAAGCAGAGGGAGCTGCTGGTCATACCTTGCGTGATACCGGCCCTGTTGAGGAACTGAGATGGGATAATCATACTGCAGAAGGAAGAGAGCTGAGTGCACGGTATCTGGGGATTATAGTGGAAGCAATGGGGAAGGCAGTGCCTCGGGTTACTAATCTGTCTAAGTTGTATGAAGTGAGACAGGGAAGAGAGGAGGATCCCTCAGCTTTCCTTGGGAGGCTGTATGAGGTGTTCCGCAGGTTTTCGGACCTAGATCCAGAAGCCCCAGATAATCAACACATGGTAAATCTTATGTTTATTGGTCAATCCGCTGCTGATATTTGTAAGAAGTTACAGAAAACTGAGGGAGGTGCTGGGAAACCGATTTCAGAGCTGGTGAAAATTGCATATAAGGTATATGGGAATCGTGAGCAGGTGCAGGAGCGCAAGGAGGATAAAAAGGCTCAGCGACAGATGGCAGCACTGGCAGCTGCTAGAACTGGAGGTAACCCTGGAAAGGCTGGGATGCAGAAGGGGAAAGGAGAAAGAGTGGGAGCAGACGTTTGTGCTTATTGCAAAGAGAAAGGACACTGGAAGAGGGAATGCCCGAAGTTGAAGGAGAAGAGAGAGAGGGAACCGAGAGGTCACCTCATGCGGGCAGAAGACAAGGGTGAGGACACAGAATGAAGGGGACGGGGATCTAAGACCACTACCCTTCAGGTTGGAGCCCGAGAAGATCCCATGGTTACCATTAGGATTGGTGGCAAAAACTTTGAAGCCTTGGTGGATACTGGGGCTACATTTTCAATGATTCCAGAAAACCCCCCTGTGCAGGAACTAGTGAACAGCATGTACTTGTAGAAGGGATTGAGGGAATGCAAACCCGACTCCCTGTTTGTAAACCACTCCTCACCAAGGTGGGGGACCATTTGCTTGAGCACTCCTTTGTATATTCTCGAAGTTGCCCGGTTGCACTCCTTTGGCGGGACCTACTCACAAAATTGCAAGCTGAGATATTTTTCAGAGACGACCAGATGGTGGTCCAGCTACCTGTCAAGCAGAGCTCAAACTATCAGATGGCTCTCCTGGAGGACCGACGCCCTGCAGTAAGTTCAGAAGATCACATGACTGGAGCTGACCCTTCGGTATGGGCTGATGGAACCCCTGCGCGAGCTAGGTCGGTCTCCCCGGTAAGGATCATACACAAGGATGGGGAGGGGCCCGTTCGGGTAAAGCAGCATCCGCTCAGCCGAGCGACCAGAGCTAGACTCAAGCCATTAATAGAGAAATACAAGAGGTACAGATGGCTAGTGGAAGGATCCTCACTCTATAACACCCCCATTCTTGGAGTGCCGAAGGCAGGTGGGGTCTCATACAGACTGGTCCAAGACCTACGGGCAGTAAATAAGAAGGTCCTTTCAGACCATCCTGTAGTCCCGAACCCACACACGATTTTGACACAAGTACCGGGGGAAGCTGAAATATTTTCAGTGCTAGATTTGAAAGATGCTTTCTTCTCCATTCCCCTTCACCGAGAGAGTCAAAAATTGTTTGCTTTTGAATGGGAGGATCCAGATACTTTCCATAAAGCCCAACTCATGTGGACAGTTCTTCCACAAGGATTCATAGCAGCCCCCCATATTTTCGGACTTGCCCTTCAGAAGGACTTGGAGGAGTGGAAGGGATCACACCCCGCAGTGACTCTCCTCCAGTATGTGGATGACCTGCTAGTTGCAAGCCCAAACTTGCAGCTCTGCGAGGAAGCCACCAGGTCACTGCTAAACACTCTGTGGGAAAAAGGATATAAAGTCTCTAGAGAGAAAGCCCAAATATGTCGCCTCAAGTTACATTTTTGGGATATAAGCTCTCAAAAGGAGTCAGAGCCCTGAGTGCAGATCGCATACAGGCAATCCAAGGTCTAACCTCACCTAAGTCACCCAAGGAGCTGCGAGCATTCCTAGGGCTAACTGGGTTCTGTCGACTATGGATACCAGATTATGGTGGGAAGGCTAGACCCCTGTATGACTCCCTGACTAAGGAGAGTCTCACTAAATGGAAATGGAATAAAGAAATGCAGCATGCCTTTGATCTGCTGAAGGCAGCATTAACCCAGCCCCCTGCCCTGGCCATCCCAAATAGTAAAAAGCCATATTGACTGTATGTTCATGAGAATCGAGGGGTCGCATCAGGGGTGCTGACACAGCCATCAGGCCCAACCTGGAGACCCGTGGGATATTACTCAGAGGTTCTAGATCCAGTTGCGCTCAGGTGGCCAGCCTGTCTTCAGGCTGTGGCAGCCACAGCAGTGGTTGTTGAAGGAGCCCAGAAGATAGTCATCGGTGTGGATATGGAAATACTCACCCCACATGGAGTTCCCCAGATTCTAGGGACTGAGGGAGGAAAGTTTCTTAACCCCTCCAGACAGTCACGGTATGAGATATTTTTGCTCTCTAATCCAGGACTTACTTTCAAACATACTACAGCCTTGAACCCTGCAACCGTGCTGCCGGAGCCAGGGAAACCGACGCATGACTGTCTTGAGGTCCTGAATCAAACCACGCAGGTGCGGCCTGATCTTGCTGAGGACCCAACTGAAGACCCAGATGCTGAATACTTCGTAGACGGCTCCAGCTCTGTCATCAATGGAAAAAGACGAACAGGATGTGCAGTGGTAACCTTGGATAAGGTACTATGGAGGGAGTCATTGCCGAGCTCATGGTCGGCACAGGCCGCGGAACTCACTGCGCTCACCCGAGCATTACAGCTGGGGACAGGCCAGCGGGTTAATGTATACACTGACTCTCGCTATGCTTTTTCTACGGTCCATGCACACGGACTATTGTGGAAAGAGAGGGGTTTCATTACGGCTGCTGGGAATAAAATTGCTAACGGCCCCCAGATTATCAAGCTACTGGAGGCACTCCACCAGCCTAAAGAGGTAGCAGTCATTCATGTGCGGGCCCATGGGAAGGCTGCTGAGGAAAAGCATAAGCTTGGAAATGCAAAGGCTGATGTGGCAGCAAAGGAAGCCGCATTTATTGGTGGAGAAGCGGAGGAAGTATCCAGGCAGGCCTTGTCCCATGCCATATGGCCATACGTCCAGGATTTAGTCCCACAGTATTCCCCTGAAGAAGATAAATTTGCACAGAAAGCTTGTGCAAAAAAGAACTCCCAGGGGTGGTGGATAGTACCGGGAGGAAAGGTCATGATACCCAGGCCATTGCTTCGGGAGGTGCTGCAACAGCTCCATGCAAGAACCCATATGGGAGGCTTGGCCATGGGTGATCTAGTGATCCGCCAAGCAGTAGCCCCAGGGCTATATGTAGAAGCTCAGCGTATTGCTACCAGGTGCATCACATGCCAGAAAGTAAACCCTCGAAGGAAACCCCCTGATGCCAATGGGAGGTAGACCCTGGGCAGCGTACCCTGGACAGGCATGGCAGATTGATTTTGCCGAGCTCCCACGGTCAAAACATCACGGGTTTTTACTTGTCATGGTAGACCAGCTCTCTGGTGTGGGGTCGAGGCCTGGCCCACGTCAGGGACTGCCACTGTGGCTACAGTAGTGAAGTATTTGTTGCAGGAGATCATTCCCCGGTATTCTCTGCCTGAGTCCATCGAGTCAGATCAAGGACAACACTTTGTGGGAAAGGTGGTTCAAGAAGTCACGCACAAGCTCTCAAGATCACTTGGAAACTACACACACCATGGACACCACAGAGTTCAGGACAAGTGGAACACATGAATAGGACCTTAAAGACTCTACTCACCAAGATCTGTATTGAAGCACACCTTAAGTGGCCTCAAGCATTGCCGCTAGCTCTTACTTGCATTCGAAACACTCCCCGACGGGGCCTCAAATTGACCCCATATGAAATTATGTTTGGCAAACCGCCTCGAGTCTTACCCCCTGGGATGCGAGAAAATGTAACTTTTGAATTAGGTAATAGTGAGCTTCATATGTATGTTATTGCTTTGCAATCTGTCTTGTCTTCTCTTCACAGGTATGCAGCCTCTTTTCAGCGTCTTCCTTTAGACGTACCGGTATATGACTTCTGCCCAGTCCTTCTGATCGAGGCACAGCCCGTGGACGGTGTGAGGCCGGTAGTAAGGTGGAAGAACCTTACAAAATTAGAACGGCTTTATTATCCTAATAGCCCAGGGTATAATCGGCTAGTGTGGCAGCATCCTAATGGAACAATTGTGTAGTTTTATAAGTATTGAAGTGCCACAAATCGAAGTGATAATTAGACAGATTGTACAGACAAGAACCAAGAAGGGCTATGAGAATGTTCCAAGAAAGAAGGCAACGCAGTCGCTGGTCCTTTGGGTCCAGAAGGAGGCTTGGGGTTTCCCGAGATGCCCTATGGTTGGGCCCCTCTAAATGCCACTAATAGAGAAAATAGGGCCTTAAGAGGATATTATTGGATTTGCGGACGACGGGCCTATACAATGCTACCACAAGGGTGGAGAGGAACTTGCTATATGGGAATAATTGTACCAGCTTTCTTTTTGCTACCATCTGAGGTTGAAAATAAGCTGGGAGTCTCTTTGTATGATGATTGGAAAAGGGCCAAGAGAGGTATTGATGTAAGTTTGACACAGGGTGGCTCCCAAAGATGGAAGAAGGATGAGTGGCCTCCTCAGAGGATTATTGAGTATTATGGACCAGCTACATGGGCTAATGATAGGAGTTGGGGATACCGGACACCAATATATATGCTAAATAGAATCATCAGGTTGCAGGCAGTCTTGGAAATAATTACTAACCAGACTGCCACTGCTCTCGAGTTACTGGCCCGACAGAGTTCTCAGATGAGAGAAGCCATATACCAAAATCAAATGGCCTTAGACTATTTACTCGCAGAGGATGGCGGAGTCTGCGGAAAGCTCAACCTTTCTAATTGTTGCCTCCAAATAGATGATAACGGGAAAGTAGTCTTAGAGATTGCCAAAGAGATCAGGAAAATAGCCCATGTACCAATACAAACGTGGGAAAACACATGGGGTAAAGACTGGTGGTTTAAATTATTTGGAGGACCCTGGTGGAGAAAAGTAGGGTTTGTGCTTTGGGAGGCCGAGGGATGCTGCCATGCTGTCCTCTGCCCGCTCCGGCCAGGCTGCTCTGCGTGCATGTTTGCCTGTGTCCTTCTTTATGTTATGGGGCCGTTGAAGCTGCATTGGCAGAGTTCATGGCTCCTGTCCAGTGTCATTTCCCTCTGGTCTTGCACTCTTCCCCAGCCCAGTTCAGAGTGATTAGACCAGAACATCCAGTTGTTGCCTCTGTGGGAGAAGTCGCGGTCCTTCCTTGCCGCCTGTCCCCTGCGACGAGTGCGGAGAGCATGGAGGTGCGGTGGGTCCAGTCCCGGTTCTCTCCATACGTGCACCTGTACTATGACAGCCAGGATCAGCCTGGAAAGCAGATGCCGGAGTATGTCGGGAGGACTCAGCTCCTGAAGGACAACATCACCTCTGGGAGCGTCTCCCTGAGAAAGACGGGGTGCGACCCTCCAACCACGGGCAGTACACCTGCTTCTTCCAGGCTGGTGTCTCCCTTATCCTATCTCTTTAGGTAACCTGAGCTGGCTACATTCCTGAGGGAGGGGGAACCTGCTCCCTCTGCCCACCTGACTGGTATCAGGTACCTGGGTGAGGGGCTTCTACCTGGTGGGCTGCAGTCTGCCCAGCATCTAGTGATGTATTTCAAATTGGTTGGCCAACAGCCAACCGGAGCTGGCCTCCACTGGACTGGCAAACGAGGTCACAGGGGCTATATAAGTTAAGACTGCCCAGGAGGAGGGGGCAGCAGCCATGCAGGGGACTCAGATGAGCATGACCATCTGAAACTGGTTCTCTCCCCCAAAACTCACGAGCTAGAAATGGCCTGTCTCCAGAGGGAAACTTCACCTGCCTTTGGAAGATGCTTGTGAGTAAGCTACTCGAGATCTGATTAGATATCTAGCTGGCAGTAACTCAGATGCGTGACCAAAAGGCTACCTCAGCCACACTGTTTGCTCTTTAGGATTTCTAGGATATTGCTCAATCTTGTACCCTATTTTCACCCTACCCGTGTAACCAATAAATTCTCCTTTGTGACCAACGTGAGAGACTTCTTGAGGGGTGGGTCTAAATTATTCCTAAGAGACCCCTTAGGTCTGAGGACTAATGGAGACTTCCATTTTTGCCCCCGACTTGGGGAAGTGCCCCAAGTGCCTGTACTGGGTTGAGTACCCGTAGGACTTTAGGCCTGTGTTTCCCTGAGGACACAGAGCTAAGAGAGTCCCTTCTCGGGGTGGTGGCGGCTACGTTACCCCCAGGCTAGCGAGTGTGCTCTGGAAGGGGGTCGGCCGGACGTAAGGCGCCCCTAGGGAGGCATTCGGAGCCTGGCAGGTGGGCGGGGGCAGGGAGGTGGGCAGCTCAACGCAGGAGCGCCCCCTACTGGCCCATAACACCCTGCATGGAGCATTTTGTGGGATTTCTCCAGCCCCCAGCCCCTCTGGAATAAGGCTGAACCACTGGGCACTCTGAGCTTTACCCCCTGTCTTGCTAATCTTCAGCCAGTTCACATACTGGTCGTTGTGCCCAGGGGATGTTTGCTGGTCTCCTTGCTTGTCACCTTTTCTGTTTACTTCAAAAGGATACGCTGCGGGAAATGCAGTGTGTTTATCAGTGACAGGATAACACAGCTAGTCTAGAGACCAACCGGGACACTCTCCGGGGACCAGCAGCTGTAGCCTGGGCCAAGGCTGTTGAAGCAGAGGCCAGTCCATCTCTCCCCTTTGGTGCCTGCCGGGTGTATTTTCATGCCCTTCACCACCCCTCGTGAGGTCAGGGCCCAACCCTGTATGCAGCCCAGACCGAGCCCCCAGCCTCTTTCAGAGTCAGATCAAAGGAAGATTACACAGAGGATGTGCTAGACATGTCTCAGCTGCTGGGCCTCACTGCCTGCACATGGAGACTGAGGGAGCACACAGAGCTCCTGGTTTGGGGGACGGCACATGTGGGGGCACTTGGCCCCGAGCATGAAGAAGAGACCGGGGGCCTGTGGTGCGTGGATGCGGGTGGCATGTCTGGGCGGTGCTGGGAGGGGATGGCACAGGCAGGGACCCCTGGGATCAATGATCAGTGACAGGATAACACAGCTAGTGTGGTGCGTGGATGCGGGTGGCATGTCTGGGCGGTGCTGGGAGGGGATGGCACAGGCAGGGACCCCTGGGATCAGTGAAAGGGTGGGGATGTTGCAGAAAATTCTTCATTGCACATGATTTGATAGGGCGCAACAAGGGGGGCCTTGTGGGAGAGTTACAGGAGCACCCTGCCCCCGGGTGTACAGGACTTAGGCCGTAGAAGTGGTGAAGTGCCAGAGCCCCATCCAGTCTCTCCCCCTCCAACTGGCTCCTCTCCCTGGTCAGGGAGTGGACAGAGGAATGGATATACCATGCTAAAGGAAGGGAAGACTTAGCACTCAGGGGCACACTTCGGCTGACCTGCTGGAAGTGGAAGCTAAATCAATGTACCTCAAACCCATGTGGGTAATACTCAGACAGAACAGCCTGATTAGCTATAACTTGCTAGTGTAAAAGCGAGTGTAAAAGGGTTTGTGTGGCCGAGAAGAGCCAAGAGCTGTGGCTTGTAACCCATACGGGGAGGTCTGATCTGGGGCTCAGGTTCAGAGCTTGCTCATGACCCTCATGGAGTCTGGCTTAGATTCATAGGACACTATTTGTTATCAAAGTCCTATTTAAAATCAGCAGCTACTTTAATTCAGCCAATCAGAAAACATCTTCTCACATATGTCAGATGTATGGTAAGATGCACCAAAACCCATGGGATCTCGTTTGCTCTCGTATGAGCTGATCAGCATGCTCTGACCATCACGCAGTGCATGCGCTGGGGAAGCTGCGCTGCCCTCGCACTGCATGAGAGCCCGGATCCGTGCCAGGCCCTAGGTGGGATCCCGTGTAATCAGGCATGGTCAGTGTAGGGCACAGGCCTGTGGCCGCGGGGTGAGAGCACCCACGGAGATGGACGGAGCAGGTTACCCGCTTTAAGCTCTTGCTCCCAGCTGTGTTCATCTCACAGGGCTCTCGCCCAGCTGAGAACAGCACACTGCCCCTCCCTGGGCCTCCTGCCCTGCACAGCGACGTGTCGCTCCCCTGGCTCAGATACCAGCTCCCAGCCTGGGGCAGAGACTCTGCATCTCCTCACTCCTGTGTCTCTCTAGATCACTGCCCATTTCTAGTCCATCCCCCCTCTCCAGCAAAAGGCCATCACAAGCAGTGTGTAAGTGCAGGTTGTGCAGGTGGGTGACTGGGGTTTAGGGGCTGGAAGTGAGACAGGGTCCAGGGTCCAGCCCTGTGAGTATCGTGAAGGGAAGGGGCTCCCAGACTGCACAGGGCCCATTCCCCAGTGTTCATCCTGTAGCGGCTCTGCTGAGGGGCCTGAGGAGGCTCCTTCCCGAAGGTCTGAGCTGCTGATGTAGCAGGAGGGACTGGGATTTCCAAGGCCAGAAGTTCCCAGCACAATCCTTGAAGGTTAAACAGGGGACGGAAAGAGAGGATCTGTTTCTCCCAGCTTCTTGAGAACAGTGGACGGTGACAGGGAAATTTCTCTCTCTTGAAGGACACTGTTTGCTGCTTTGCAGCTTTCTTATACCCTCAGTCCAGCCTCTTGAAGGCATTATTTTAATTGTGTAAATCAAGAGGATCCCAAGCCATAACTAACCAGTAAAATCCTGTTACACGAACAGTTTCAATGTACATGAAATACCTTTTCCGGTGACAAGGTTTTATCTGGTTTGGAACATCTCAAGAAATGGATTAACAACCAGGAAAAGCATAAGGTTTTAAGGAGTAACCAGACACGTAGGAGCCAGCTTGAAATTATTATGAACACAGAAGACAAAGTGGAAGGGATACCACATGGTTTCTTCCCAGCTGGCCTAGCCATGCTTGCACTGTAGGGTTTTGTATTGTACCCGTTGTGAGTAAGTCTCAGCTTAGCATGACTTTCAGATGTTAGTGTAGTCTCTTAAAAGACTGAAGGGGATTACTTGGAGCGCTCATAAACTTTGCAGGGAGGACTTCCATCAGTCGCTCTTGGAAAACTACGACAGCATTTGTGGTCAGGGCTCCAACAGGCTGGACATTGTGGTGAACCCTGAACCATTGCTCAAATGTTGTCCGTACCCGCTCTCACTCGGTCTCTTGGCTCAGGTTTCCCTAACCTGACAACCGAGATTCAGTCAATCCAGTTTAAAGAGGGCCTCCCGTACTGGGACCAGGAATGTGCAGCCCGAGTTGCCTATTAAACTTTTCTTCTGC
>NC_143395.1:421225925-421246383 GCF_052110815.1 Crocodylus siamensis | reverse complement strand
ATGCAAACCCCTAGCCATATGAGTGGCCCTTCTCTGTACCCTCTTGAAGTTATCCGCCTCCTGCTTAAAGTACAGCACCCAAAACTGGATGCAGTATACTTCAACTCCTTGGATCATCCGCTCCATCACCTCCTGGATCTATTCGTCACATACCTGCTGATGCACGGTAAAGCTTTGCTGATGATTTTCTCATACTGATGACTCATGTTCGTCTTGGAGTCCACTATGACTCTGAGATGCCTTTCTGCTTCTGTGCTGCTGAAAAGGTCATTCCCAGCTAGTAAGTGTGATAACTGGTAATCTGAGCTTCTTGGTAATTTCTGCAGCACATCATTCCCTCCCTCACAGACTGAGCTGGCACTCAGCCCTCCACCCCAGCCTTGCATTGACTCCAAGAGGCTCTGAGATGTAGCGCAAGAGTCTCTGAGATCTACCTGTGGATCGCGATCCACTGGTTGGTCACCGCTTCCCCAAGCCATGCACAGCTGGCTTGTTAGGCCACAAGGCATTGCCTGACACTCAGGGTTGTGGCAGGGATGGTCATCTTTTCAGGCTGTGGCAATGCTGTAGGCAGTGCCTTGTCTGTGAGGGGCCCTTATGCTGACCAGGGCCAAATGATTTCAAGGCTGCTGGTAGAGCAAGGAAGTCCTGAGAACAAGGTAACAAGACTTAGTGAGATGAACGTACTGAGAGCAGGCTAGTTCATCACAGATTAGCCAGCATGTGGCATGTCTACATGACACATTTACTGTGCAGTAGACTAACTAACTGCACAGTAAATACCTTGGCATCTACTCCTGAACCCCTATTAGGGTGCACAAAACAAAGAAACTCCATAGCAGGGTACTACTTGAAAAGCACAAGTATTCCCCTGCTCCAGAGGTTTTTTGTGTGCAGTGTGGCAGCACAGTAGGGGACTCTACTGTGTAGAGCCACCCACCTCACTGTGCCAGGCCCAAAACCTCACTTTGGGATTCTCCCTGGGGGGGACTACAGCTGGCGGTCTCCCTTCCTCAAGAACATCCACAAGGCTGGGGTAATGTTGCCACCACCCAGGCACTGGTCTCTGGCAGGGGTCTGTGCAGCCTGGGGCACACACCCCCTGTGAACCTTAGGAGTGCTTTGCCCACAGTAATATTTCTGGGTACTTCTTTCAGCCCAAAGCATCAAAGAAACTGAAGGAGAATAGAAAGAAAAAAAGGTTGCTGGCCAGGCAAAGGGTGGAAGGCCTCCTCCCTCAGCAACACAACAACTCAGGTTACAACCCAACATCTTCATTGAATGGGGGGTGTGGGGGGTAGAACTTCTCTTCCAGGTTGGTGAACCTCCTTCGGCGGGCTTTAAACTAAGCTCGTCGGGGGAGGGGGAAGATGAGGGCGGAGGAGACGATGAGATACCAGGCCCAGCAACAGCCAGCGAGCCCAGACCAATGGTCAAAAGGGAGAAACAGGTAAGCGATGGGGGACGGGGCATTGCTGAGACTAGGGGGTCAGTGGGCACAACCGCTGAAGGCCTCAAATGCCTCTACACGAATGCTCGAAGTATGGGGAAGAAGCAGGAGGAACTCGCCCTCCTCCTAGCTGTCACCAGCCCTGACATAGTAGGGATCACAGAAACGTGGTGGGACTAATCGCATGACTGGGCGGTGAGTGTCAAGGGCTATAGGCTATACAGGAAGGACAGGATAGGAAGGAAAGGTGGAGGAGTAGCACTCTACATCAAGGAGGAATATACTTCCTCGTTAATTAGCATGGGGGTAGAGGGGGGGCACTCTGAGGTGCTCTGGGTTAGAGTAAAAGGCAGTCCAGGGGAGAGAGACTTAACGGTGGGAGTCTACTATAGACCTCCCAACCAGGGAGAAGAGCTCGACCAGGAATTCTTAGGTCAGCTCACAGAGGCAGTGAGGGCTAAGGATGTGGTTATCATGGGGGACCTGAACTTCCCAGACATCTGCTGGGAAGAGCAGTCAGCCAAGTCTGATCGCTCACGTCGGTTCTTAGCCAGACTGCAGGACCTCCATCTAACCCAGGAGGTGCACAGTCCCACCAGGGGAGACGCCTTGTTGGACCTAGTGCTGGCCACGGGTGATGACCTGGTGAGGGGGCTGCGGGTGATGGGCCACCTGGGAGACAGTGATCATCGCTTGCTGGAATTCACCATCCAGCGTAAGGTGGCAAAGGGCTGCAGCAAGGCAACAGCCCTAGACTTTAGGAGGGCTGACTTCAACAAGCTAAGGAGGATAGTTGGGGAAGCGCTGAGGACCCAGAGGGGAAGGGAATCAGATGTCGAAGGTGAGTGGTTGCTCCTTAAGGAGACGATCCTCCATGCCCAAAGGGAGGTAATCCCAACAAGGGTCAAAGGGAGCAGGAGGGCACATAAACCCCCATGGCTCACTAAGAGCATCCGGGAATGTCTCCTTGCTAAAAGGGAGGCATATACCCAATGGAGAGATGGGGTCATCGCCAAGAAGGACTATGTTATAGTCGCCCGAGGATGTAGGGGGGCAGTCAGGAGGGCCAAGGCAGAGTTGGAGATAGGACTAGCTTCCCGGATTAAGGACAATAAGAAGTCCTTCTTCAAATACATAGGGGGTAAAAAGAGGGTCCCGGGTAATGTGGGGCCCCTGCAGGACACGATGGGCAACTTAGTCATCACGCCAGATGACAAAGCTAACATATTTAACGATTTCTTTGCCTCTGTCTTCCTAAGTAGGGACCAGTTCAGCCACCTCCCTGCTGGGCCCCCCTCGGGCCCCGAGAGAGACACGCCTGGGCCAGGGGTTAGCGAGGAGTTAGTTAGGGTACTTCTGGAGAGGCTGGACGTGTTCAAGTCCGCTGGTCCGGACGATCTTCACCCTAGGGTTCTACAGGAACTGGCTGAGGTCATTGCGGGACCCCTGGCGCGGCTCTATGAGCACTCGTGGTGCTCTGGCGAGGTGCCGGAGGACTGGAAGAGGGCCAATGTGGTCCCTATCTTCAAAAAGGGAAAAAAAGAGGACCCAGGAAATTACAGGCCAGTTAGTCTTACCTCAATCCCGGGTAAGCTCTTTGAAAAAATTATCCTGGCACACATCCAGGAGGGCCTTGCGGGGGAATGCATGCTCAGGGGCAACCAACAGGGGTTCATCAGTGGCAGGTCTTGTCAGACCAACCTGGTGGCCTTTTACGATCAGGTCACCAAATCATTAGACGCAGGGGTTGCTGTGGATGTAGTCTTTTTGGACTTCCGGAAGGCTTTCGACACTGTCTCTCACCCTGTCCTCATCAAAAAGCTGGGAGACTGTGGTGTCGATGCCCACACGGTCAAATGGGTCGCCAACTGGCTGGAGGGCCGCACCCAGAGGGTGGTAGTGGATGGGTTCTTCTCGACCTGGAAGGACGTGGGCAGTGGGGTTCCGCAGGGCTCGGTCCTCGGGCCCGCACTGTTCAACATCTTCATCAGTGACTTGGATGAGGGGGTAGAAAGCACCCTGTTCAAGTTTGCTGATGACACTAAGATGTGGGGGGATGTGGGTGCACTAGAAGGGTGCAATAGGCTACAAGCTGACCTTGACAGGTTGCAACGGTGGGCGGATGAGAATAGGATGGGGTTTAACGCTGATAAGTGCAAGGTGTTGCACATGGGGAGGAAGAACCGGCACCACACTTACAGGTTGGGGAACTCCCCTCTTGCCAGCACGGAGACGGAAAAGGATCTTGGAGTCGTCATTGACTCCACGATGAACATGGGCCGGCAGTGTGGGGAGGCAGTCAAGAAGGCCAACCGTACCCTGGCATGCATCCACAGATGCATCTCGAGCAGGTCCAGGGAGGTGATCCTCCCCCTCTATGCGGCACTGGTCAGGCCGCAGCTGGAGTACTGCGTCCAGTTCTGGGTGCCACACTTCAAGAGGGACGTGGACGATATGGAAAGAGTTCAGAGGAGGGCCACTCGTATGATCAGGGGTCAGCAGGGCAAGCCTTATGAGGAGAGGCTACGGGACCTGAACCTGTTTAGCCTCCACAAGAGAAGGTTAAGGGGGGACCTTGTGGCCTGCTACAAACTGGTCAGGGGGGATCAGCAGGTATTGGGGGAGTCCCTGTTCCCCCGTGTGCTGCCAGGAGTGACCAGGAATAACGGTCACAAGCTGGCGGAGGGTAAGTTTAGATTAGATATTAGGAGGCGCTACTTCACAGTCAGGGCGGCTAGGGCCTGGAACCAGCTTCCAGGGGAAGTGGTGCAGGCTCCTAGCCTGGGGATTTTTAAAAGGAAGTTAGATGAGCACCTTGCCGGGGTCATCTGACCCCGGTGCTCTTTCCTGCCGAGGCGGGGGGTCGGACTAGATGATCTACCTAGGTCCCTTCCGACTCTAGCTACTATGAAACTATGAAACTATAAAGAGACAGGCTGAGGTGTGACTCCTCCGTGCTGGCCCATCTAATCACAGAGTCACAGGGCAGAGATTTTGGGGAGAAACCAAGGTGGCTTTCTGTCACAGGGTCTGGCCTGCTCAGAGACTGCTCCCACAGCTTCAGCCCATCCCCGGTGCTTGGAGCTCCTCTCAGAGCAGAGGATGGAGCCCCGTCCGTCCTGTCCTGCCCCGTCTCAGGGGAGCTCTCCTCTCCCCACCTTCTCACATTACCTTTTGCACACGGAAGTAGAACTGCCCAGAGACAGCTTTTCTTTATTGACCACCAACATGATGGGTTTCTCGCACAATCACAGCCAGAGCCACCATCCAGGGGGAGAAAGAAAAATAAACAACCTCTGTGGGAAAAAGTGACCTGCAAGAGAAGTTAAATAGGTCATTCACTTGGCAGCCGCAAGTGCACAGGATAAGTAAATGCCCAGGGCTGGGGGACAGCAGTGGTTTTCCCTGGGACCCTCCTCATGGGTTTCAGGCTGACAGGGCTCCTCCGTGCTTCATGCTTAGCACACTGGGAGCCCAGCTCCAGCCCGGCTAATGCACCCGCTGTCCTGCCCCTGCCCTGAGGCAGCAGAGGGGTCACTGCAGGAATAAACCAAACCCAGCAGCACAACCCCTGGATGCAGAAACCCCTGCCAGACTGAGGGAAGAGAGATAGTGACCTCCCCTTCCTCAGGGCATCATGGCACCCTCATGGGAAGTGGCTCCTCATCCAGCAGGTCACCAGAAACAAGCAATGTTCCTCCAGGCAGAGGGCGAAAGCTGAGCTCTGTGCCAGTGTGAGGTTGTCCTGAATCTCCGTGTGACCCCTCACGCCGGGCGGCGCAGGCTGACCCCAGGGCGCAGTCAGGACCGAGGGGCTCGAGTGCCGTCGGTGCAGCCACAGACACGCTCCCCTGCAGCGCTGCAGGCACAGGGCGACTGGCGCCGGGAGCCAGGCCCTCGTCTGTCCCAGCAGCCTGTGGGCTCTGCCGGCCGTGTCCAGCTGTGGCCCTCAGGGCACTCCTGCGCCTGCTCTCGCACCCCGGGAGCTACCAGTGGACCAACACCAACCCCATTCGCAGTGCTCTCCCGAGGGCTGTGAGCACGTCTCTCATGGTTAAAGTAGAACTGGACTCAAGTCAGGAGGCCTCCCCGCAGAGTGTGGGTACAGGAGCAGGCTGGGAGTGCCATTCGTGGGCAGTGCACCAGCGCAGCCCCAGGCGCAGGGTCGTGGGGACGTGTCCCAAGGAGCAGCACACACAGCTTGAGGACCCCAAGAAAAGTCTCACCTGACATAAAGGAAGCAGGGGACAAGGACACTCTCTATATCCTTCCACTGCAACACTGTTAAATACACTTAAGAGACCCGAGGACAACAGCCATGCTGTTACCTGTCACCTCTGTGTTCCTGAGGGAGCCCTGGCACCCCGCTTGCTGGACTTACAAAGGGCTTTTTCTTTCCCCCTCCCCACTCATGTAACCACAACTAAGCAGAAGAAAAGTTTAATAGGCAACTCGGGCTGCACATTCCTGGTCCCAGTACGGGAGGCCCTCTTTAAACTGGATTGACTGAATCTCGGTTGTCAGGTTAGGGAAACCTGAGCCAAGAGACCGAGTGAGAGCGGGTACGGACAACATTTGAGCAATGGTTCAGGGTTCACCACAATGTCCAGCCTGTTGGAGCCCTGACCACAAATGCTGTCGTAGTTTTCCAAGAGCGACTGATGGAAGTCCTCCCTGCAAAGTTTATGAGCACTCCAAGTAATCCCCTTCAGTCTTTTAAGAGACTACAGTAACATCTGAAAGTCATGCTAAGCTGAGACTTACTCACAACGGGTACAATACAAAACCCTACAGTGCAAGCATGGCTAGGCCAGCTGGGAAGAAACCATGTGGTATCCCTTCCACTTTCTCTTCTGTGTTCATAATAATTTCAAGCTGGCTCCTAGGTGTCAGGTTACTCCTTAAAACCTTATGCTTTTCCTGGTTGTTAATCCATTTCTTGAGATGTTCCAAACCAGATAACCCCTTGTCACCGGAAAAGGTATTTCATGTACATTGAAACTGTTCGTGTAACAGGATTTTACTGGTTAGTTATGGCTTGGGATCCTCTTGATTTACACAATTAAAATAATGCCTTCAAGAGGCTGGACTGAGGGTATAAGAAAGCTGCAAAGCAGCAAACAGTGTCCTTCAAGAGAGAGAAATTTCCCTGTCACCGTCCACTGTTCTCAAGAAGCTGGGAGAAACAGATCCTCTCTTTCCGTCGCCTGTTTAACCTTCAAGGATTGTGCTGGGAACTTCTGGCCTTGGAAATCCCAGTCCCTCCTGCTACTGACTGCATTGTATTGTTACCTTGATTACCTGATTCCTGGCATATGAGGGTGTCAGCCTGTCCATGCTGATCAGCCTGACCAGGTCAGGCATGTCACGTTAAAGTGTGTGTGTGTGTGTGCACGCGCGCGCACGTATTTGACTGATTTGGTGGCTGGAGAAGCCCAGCCCCACTGAAATTGAGTCCTGCAAGATAGCTGCACTGGGGGTGAGGACTTGCAGAAGGGAGACATACAGCTCCATACAGAAAAAGAAGTAACACAAGCAGCGAATTGGTAGAATTACAGAGAACCCAGAAACGTATCACTAATAAATGAGCACACCCCAAAGTGATGGGCAAATCTGGCCCTCTGCCTCCCCCCACTCCCACGGCTACACAAGAAGACACCCCGCCCCTCGCAATGGTCTATACCATTAAAGTCACGGGCAAAAATTCCTTCCTGACCTGAAACGTGGTGTTTGATTAGACCTTGAGCAGGAACTGGGAACTCCGGGATTCTTGCCTGAGTGACCCTGACGTCCCCGCGCCCCCAGGGAGCTGCACCCCTGAGTCTCCTCATGCACCCAGAGACCCTGCGTGCACTGTGGGGCTCTGCAAGGAAAAGCCAGGACAGACACCGGCACCAGGGAAGGGTTCAGGTGACTGTGGAGAGCCTAATCTAGCCCCTTTTACACACAGGGGTTTATGGATGACCCGCTTTCCCCTGCCCTGGGCCCAGTCATGCAGGTCTGACTAAAGCAGTACCAGGGCTTGGCTAAAGCCTGCCATTGAGAAGCACCTCCTGGCTGGGACCGAGCACACCCCGAGAGGAAGGCCCGGGCCAGCCCAGGGCCGTGCGTCCTCGGCTTTGCCCTGCCCTGCTCACACCTCGCACCGCATTTCTGATTGCAGCTACTCCAAGTTCAAGACCCTGCTCTGGACTTCCATGTTTTGTGCAGCCCCTGGCAGCAGCGGCAGGGAGCAGTGACTCTGCACACCCAGCCCGAGACACCCCAGAGGGGCTGGGAGTGGGGACGTGCTGAGCACCTCCCTTCGAACGCCAGGCTCCCTCGGGTGTCTCAGCTGGGTGCCCAAAGGGGATGCCCCCCAGCCCTAAGTGGCATTTGCAAACCTTGGGCAGGACGCACTGCCTGACCCCCCCGGCTCACCCGGGCCCGGCTCTCGGCTCAGCCCCAGGGCGCTTGGCCTGAGTCCTGGTGTCGGTGTCACGGCAAACTCCCGTGTCCCCGTAAGCCCTGCGGAGAGCAGCGCAGACGGGCTGTTGTGCTGCCCGGGGAAACGGCTCCCTACATGTCCGACACGTGAGCAGGGATCACCCTCCCCACCCCCACGCCGAGCTCACGGTGTGGCAGGCACTGACCTGCAATGCTGATGGAGGCTGTTTTCTCCTGGGTCAGGAACAGGCTCCCGACAGAACAGGTCACGATCTGGTTCGACTCCTCCATGATCACAACAGCAACCTCTGCGTGAAACAGTCCCTCAGTGTCTGCGGAAATCTCATCAGCAGCTCAGACCTTCGGGAAGGAGCCTCCTCAGGTCCCTCAGCAGAGCCGCTACAGGATGAACACTGGGGAATGGGCCCTGTGCAGTCTGGGAGCCCCTTCCCTTCACGATACTCACAGGGCTGGACCCTGGACCCTGTCTCACTTCCAGCCCCTAAACCCCAGTCACCCACCTGCACAAGCTGCACTTACACACTGCTTGTGATGGCCTTTTGCTGGAGGGGGGGGATGGACTAGAAATGGGCAGTGATCTAGAGACACACAGGAGTGAGGAGATGCAGAGTCTCTGCCCCAGGCTGGGAGCTGGTATCTGAGCCAGGGCAGCGACACGTCGCTGTGCAGGGCAGGAGGCCCAGGGAGGGGCACTGTGCTGTTCTCAGCTGTGCCAGAGCCCTGTGAGATGAACACAGCCGGCAACAAGACCTTAAAGGGGGTAACTTGCTCCGTCCATCTCCGTGGGTGCTCTCACCCCGCGGCCACAGGCCTGTGCCCTACACTGAACATGCCTGATTGCACGGGATCCCACCCAGGGCCTGGCACGGATCCGGGCTCTCATGCAGTGCGAGGGCAGTGTAGCCTCCAAAATGCATGCACTGCGTGATGGTCAGAGCATGCTCATCATCTCATATGAGAGCAAACGAGATCCCATGGGTTTTGGTGCATCTTACCATACATCTGACATATGTGAGAAGATGTTTTCTGATTGGCTGATTGAATTAAAGTAGCTGCTGATTTTAAATCGGGCTTTGATAACAAATAGTGTCCTATGAATCTAGGTCAGACCCCACGAGGGTCATGAGCAAGCTCTGAACCTGAGCCCCAGATCAGACCTCCCCGTATGGGTTACAAGCCACAGCTCTTGGCTCTTCTCGGCCCCACAAACCCTTTTACACTCGCTTTTACACTAGCAAGTTATAGCTAATCAGGCTGTTCTGTCTGAGTATTACCCACATGGGTTTGAGGTACATTGATTTAGCTTCCACTTCCAGCAGGTCAGTCGAAGTGTGCCCCTGAGTGCTAAGTCTTCCCTTCCTTTAGCATGGTATATCCATTCCTCTGTCCACTCCCTGACCAGGGAGAGGAGCCAGCTGGAGGGGGAGAGTCTGGATGGGGCTCTGGCACTTCACCACTTCTACGGCCGAAGTCCTGTACACCCGGGGGGCAGGGTGCTCCTGTAACTCTCCCACAAGGCCCCCCTTGTTGCGCCCTATCAAATCATGTGCAATGAAGAATTTTCTGCAACATCCCCACCCCTTCGCTGATCCCAGGGGTCTCTGCCTGTGCCATCCCCACCCAGCACCGCCCAGACATGCCACCCGCATCCACGCACCACAGGCCCCCGGTCTCTTGCTCATGCTCGGGGCCAAGTGCCCCCACATGTGCCGTCCCCCAAGCCAGGAGCTCTGTGTGCTCCCTCAGTCTCCATCTGCAGGCAGTGAGGCCCAGCAGCTGAGACATGTCTAGCACATCCTCTGTGTAATCTTCCTCTGATCTGACTCTGAAAGAGGCTGGGGGCTCGGTCTGGGCTTCATCCAGGGTTGGGCCGTGACCTGACAAGGGGTGGTGAAGGGCATGAAAATACACCCGGCAGGCACCGAAGGGGAGAGATGGACTGGCCTCTGCTTCAACAGCCTTGGCCCAGGCTACAGCTACTGGTCCCAGGAGAGTGTCCCGGTTGGTCTCTAGATTAGCTGTGTTATCCTGTCACTGATAAACACACTGCATTTCCCTCAGCATATCCTTTTGAATTAAACAGAAAAGGTGACAAGCAAGGAGACCAGCAAACATCCCCTGGGCACAACGACCACTATGTGAACTGGCTGAAGATTAGCAAGACAGGGGGTAAAGCCCAGAGCGCCCAGTGGTTCAGCCTTATTCCAGAGGGGCTGGAGGCTGGAGAAATCCCACAAAATGCTCCATGCAGGGTGTCATGGGCCAGTAGGGGGCGCTCCTGCATTGACCTGCCCACCTCCCTGCACCCGCCCACCTGCCAGGCTCCGAATGCCTCCCTAGGGGCGCCTTACGTCCGGCCGACCCCCTTCCAGAGCACACTCGCTAGCCTGGGGGTAACGTAGCCGCCACCACCCCGAGAAGGGACTCTCTTAGCTCTGTGTCCTCAGGGAAACACAGGCCTAAAGTTCTACGGGTACTCGACCCAGTACAGGCACTTGGGGCACTTCCCCAAGTCGGGGGCAAAAATGGAAGTCTCCATTAGTCCTCAGACCTAAGGGGTCTCTTAGGCATAATTTAGACCCACCCCTCAAGAAGTCTCTCACGCTGGTCACAAAGGAGAATTTATTGGTTACACGGGTAGGGTGAAAATAGGGTACAAGATTGAGCAATATCCTAGAAATCCTAAAGAGCAAACAGTCTGGCTAAGGTAGCCTTTTGGTCACGCATCTGAGTTACTGCCAGCTAGATATCTAATCAGATCTCGAGTAGCTTACTCACAAGCATCTTCCAAAGGCAGGTGAAGTTTCCCTCTGGAGGCAGGCCGTTTCTAGCTCATGAGTTTTGGGGGAGAGAGCCAGTTTCAGATGGTCATGCTCATCTGAGTCCCCTGCATGGCTGCTGCCCCCTCCTCCTGGGCAGTCTTAACTTATATAGACCCTGTGACCTCATTTGCCAGTCCAGTGGAGGCCAGCTCCGGTTGGCTGTTGGCCAACCAATTTGAAATACATCACTAGATGCTGGGCAGACTCCAGCCCACCAGGTAGCTGCCCCTCACCCAGGTACCTGATACCAGTCAGGTGGGCAGAGGGAGCAGGTTCCCCCCTCCCTCAGGAATGTAGTCAGCTCAGGTTACCTAAAGAGACAGGGTAAGGGTGTCTCCTCTGCTGGGCCCATCCTAATCACATTGTCACAGCACAGAGATTTTGGGGAGAAACCAAGGTGGCTTCCTGCCACACTGGGTTTAGGACTCTTGTGTCTGCATCCATATGCATGAAAAGTTCCCCCCCTCCCCACAGCTCACTTTCTCTAAGAGTGGGGCATTGTTATGCAAGGCACAAGGCTTGCCTCTTGCCTCGAAATCAATATATGAAAAATCACATCAAAATCACCATATCCAACATATGTACAAATATCAAAATATATCCAATGTAATCAAAATTGCATAAAGATCAATATAACCTGGAAAGATACCAACGAAAACAATCGTTGCCTCTCGCATTGTTCCTGGACCATATCCATAGCATCCCTCTCTTGCCTCCAGTACATACAACATGTTCATCAAATGAAGTGTTAAAAGTCTGTCAAACTGAAACCTTCTGCCCCAGCCCCGTGGTCCTCCCCTGGTGCGCTCCAGCCCCCAAAGTCCACAGGCTACCCTGGGGTACGGATGTGAATGGAAAACCCTCCTGGGCTGCTCTCAGGAAATAAATCCCCCTCCTCTCCCAGGGCGCGCACACTGCAGGCACTGGAGGCGGAGATGGGATCTGGGGACTGGCGAGTGAGCTATCGTCTGCTCCCGTTGAGCCCTCCAGCCCCAGCCAGTGCACTATGGGCAGGCCCAGACTCCAGCAGGAGTTACCCACCGGTGACCTGCAGCTCCAGCAGAGCCTCTTCATAGGAGACCCCAGCCTGGAAGAAGCAGGTGTACTGCCCGTGGTCGGAGGGGCGCACCCCGCGTATTCTCAGCGAGACGCTCCCAGAGGTGATGTTGTCCTTCAGGAGCTGAGTCCTCCCGACATACTCCGGCATCTGCTCTCCAGGCTGATCCTGGCTGTCATAGTACAGGTGCACGTATGGAGAGAACCGGGACCAGACCCACCGCACCTCCATGCTTTCCGCGCTCGTCGCAGGGGACAGGCGGCAAGGAAGGACCGCGACTTCTCCCACAGAGGCAACAACTGGCCGGTCCGGTGCAATCACTCTGAACTGGGCTGGGGAAGAGTGCGAGACCAGAGGGAAATGACACTGGACAGGAGCCATGAACTCTGCCAATGCAGCTTCAACGGCCCCATAACATAAAGGAGGACACAGGCAAACATGCACGCAGAGCAGCCTGGCCGGAGCGGGCAGAGGACAGCATGGCCTCCCTCGGCCTCCCTCTGCAGCGGGTCAGCTCTCTGGCCCTGGGCCCAGCAGGGACAAAGGAGAGGGGACAGGGCCCTGCACATGCATTGACAGGACGGGCCAGGTATATGTTGGGGGAGGCCCAGGCCTGGGTCTTCCAGCCGCACCGCAGCCCACCGGGTTCAGGGGAGAGTCCCAGGCCCTGCCGGCTGGCCACATTTCACTATGCATCCCAGCCATGGATTTAGTTTCCTGAGTCAGAGGTCAGGGAAAGGCGCCCTTGTAAATCCAGGAGAGACAAATGGTTAGCAGCAAAGGCAGACAAAAGGGAGGGCAAGGTGGCACTCTAGGGCACTTTTACACAGACCATGAGTCTGCTCCACCATGTTGGAAACCCAGCACGTTGGGGCAGACTTGATTAATTGAGTCTGCTGGAGCACATAATTAATCTACCTGGAGCTGTATCAGGTGCAGTTGTGCAAGCGGTGCAGCACGCATCAGCACTGAGAAAATGGTGGGCGGTGTGGTTTAAACTAAAATATATTTGATGTGCTTTAGTTCCACCTCTCTCCCCTGGGGAGGAGGCTCTTCTCAGCCGGGCTGGCTGACCTGCGCCACCGGGCTTTAAAATAAGCCCGCTGGGGGATGGGGGGACTGCTGCCCCTGCTGGCCCGCTGAACGGCCCTTGCAAAGCCAGCGGACCAAGGCACATAAGGGAGCCCACCCCTGCCCCAGCCCTGGCACAATCTGTGGGCAAGGCAAGAGCCCCCAAGGGCACACTCGCCTGCCTGTACACTAATGCCAGGAGCCTGGGCAACAAGCAGGATGAGCTCGTCCTCCTGCTCAGTGCAAAGAAATATGATGTCATTGGGATAACGGAGACCTGGTGGGACTCCACCATGACTGGACCACGGGCATAGAGGGCTATACCCTGTACAGGAGGGATCGTGTTGACAAAAGGGGCGGGGGTGTAGCTCTCTATGTGAAGGAAACCTACATGTCCCTGCAAGCTGATGTTGGCGACCGGCATGGACAGCTAGAGACCCTCTGGGTAAAAATTCGTGGGGAATTCGGCACAGGGGACACAACGGTGGGAGTCTACTACAGACCTCCCACTGAAAGTCCTGAGCTTGACCAGGAGTTCGCCCGGGAACTGACTGAGGCCGCTTCCTCCAGGACCTTGGTTGTCACGGGTGACTTCAATTACCCGGACATCTCGTGGGAAGATCACTCAGCTAAATCCGAGCGGGCGCAAAGCTTTCTCTTGTGCGTGGATGACCTCTACCTGACTCAAGAAGTCTATGGGCCAATGAGAGGCAAAGCGCTGCTTGACCTGGTACTGGCTACGGGGGACGACCTAATCGGCGACCTAGTGATCGATGGGAAGTTGGGTGACAGCGACCACGAGCTGATCACCTTCACCATCCGCCGTAAAGCTGGCAAGTCAGTCAGCAACACAGAAGTCCTTGACTTCAGAAAAGCCGAGTTTCACAAGCTCAAGAGGCTAGTCGGTCAGGCCCTCAGGGACCATGACCCCAGGGAGATGGGAGTTCAAGAAGAGTGGTTGCTTCTCAAGGAAGCGATCCTCAGTGCACAAGCTAAATCTATTCCAACACGGAGGAAAGGCAGCAAGAAGGCACAGCAGCCCCCTGGCTCTCCAGGGACCTAGCGGACCTCCTGTGGCTAAAAAGGAAAGCCTACAAAGGATGGAGGACGGGATTCACCTCCAAGGAGGATTATTCTGCACTGGTCCGGTCCTGCAGGGAGCAAACCAGGAAAGCCAAGGCTGCAACTGAACTCCAACTAGCTTCAGGCATCAAGGACAACAAAAAGTCCTTTTTCAGATATGTGGGGAGCCGGAGGAAAAGCAAGGGCAACGTTGGACCCCTGCTAAACCAGATGGGGCAACTGACAACTGACGCCCAGGAAAAAGCCAACCTATTAAATAGGTACTTTGCGTCAGTCTTTCATCAGTCACACGGGATGCCCATGCCTGCTATGGGACAGGGAGATCCAGGTGATGGGGATCCCCTACCCTCCATCAAAGCTGACCTCGTGAAGGAACACCTTGAGAAGCTGGATACCTTCAAGTCAGCCGGCCCTGACAACCTGCACCCCAGGGTACTCAAGGAGCTGGCGAGCGTCATAGCCCAGCCCCTGGCACGGGTCTTTGAAAACTCCTGGCGCTCTGGTGTAGTGCCCAAAGACTGGAAGAAGGCCAATGTGGTGCCGATCTTCAAGAAAGGGAGGAGAGTGGATCCGGCTAACTACAGGCCCATTAGCCTGACTTCTATCCTGGGGAAGATCTTAGAAAAGTTTATTAAGGAGGCCATCCTTGAGGGACTGGCCCAGGCTAACATCCTAAGGGATAGCCAGCACTGGTTTGTTGCGGGTAGGTCTTGTTTGACCAATCTCATTTCCTTCTATGACCAGGTGACCTATCACCTGGACAAGGGAGAAGAGATTGATGTCATATATCTTGACTTCAAAAAAGCTTTTGATCTGGTATCCCATGATCACCTCTTGGCCAAACTGGCCAGTTGTGGCCTTGGCTCCACCACGATCCGCTGGCTGGGAAATTGGCTCCGTGGTCGGAGCCAGAGGGTTGTGATTGATGGCAGTCACTCATCGTGGTGCCCTGTGACCAGTGGGGTCCCTCAAGGCTCTGTCCTGGGACCCATACTGTTCAACATCTTCATTAACGATGTGGACATTGGAGTCAGGAGTGGACTGGCCAAGTTCGCCGATGACACCAAACTTTGGGGCAAAGCATCCACGCCAGAAGATAGGCGGGTGATCCAGGCTGACCTGGACAAGCTCAGCAAATGGGCAGACGAGAACCTGATGGTGTTTAACACCGAAAAATGCAAGGTTCTCCACCTTGGGAGGAAAAACCTGCAGCACCCTTATAGGCTCGGCAGTGCTACGTTGGTTAGCACTACAGAAGAAAGAGACTTGGGGGTCATCATTGACCACAAGATGAACATGAGCCTGCAATGCGATGCTGCGGCTAGTAAAGCGACCAAAATGCTGGCGTGCATCCATAGATGCTTCTCGAGCAAATCCCGGGACGTCATTCTCCCCTTGTACTCGGCCTTGGGGAGGCCGCAGCTGGAGTACTGCGTCCAGTTTTGGGTTCCACAATTCAAAAAGGATGTGGAGAAGCTTGAGAGAGTCCAGAGGAGAGCCACGCGCATGATCAGAGGTCAGGAAAACAGATCTTACGATGACAGGCTGAGAGCCATGGGACTCTTTAGCCTGGAAAAGCGCAGGCTCAGGGGTGATCTGATGGCCACCTATAAGTTTCTCAGGGGTGACCACCAGGATCTGGGGGAACGTCTGTTCACCAGAGCGCCCCAAGGGATGACGAGGTCGAACGGTCACAAACTCCTGCAAGACCGTTTCAGGCTGGACATAAGGAAGAATTTCTTTCCTGTCCGAGCCCCCAAGGTCTGGAACAGTCTGCCAGCGGAGGTGGTTCAAGCACCTACATTGAACACCTTCAAGAGTAAATTGGATGCTTATCTTGCTGGGATCCTATGACCCCAGCTGACTTCCTGCCCTTTGGGCAGGGGGCTGGACTCGATGATCTCCCGAGGTCCCTTCCAGCCCTAATGTCTATGAAATCTATGTTAAAAGTCTGTCAAACTGAAACCTTCTGCCCCAGCCCCGTGGCCCTCCCCTGGTGCGCTCCAGCCCCCAAAGTCCACAGGCTAGACCACGACTTCTCCCACAGAGGCAACAACGGGCTGGTCCGGTGCAATCACTCTGAACTGGGCTGGGGAAGAGTGCGAGACCAGAGGGAAATGACACTGGACAGGAGCCATGAACTCTGCCAATGCAGCTTCAATGGCCCCATAACATAAAGGAGAACGCAGGCAAACATGCACGCAGAGCAGCCTGGCCGGAGCGGGCAGAGGACAGCATGGCCTCCCTCAGCCGCGGGTCAGCTCTCTGGCCCTGGGCCCAGCAGGGACAAAGGAGAGGGGACAGGGCCCTGCACATGCATTGACAGGACGGGCCAGGTATATGTTGGGGGAGGCCCAGGCCTGGGTCTTCCAGCCGCACCGCAGCCCACCGGGTTCAGGGGAGAGTCCCAGGCCCTGCCGGCTGGCCACATTTCACTATGCATCCCAGCCGTGAATTGAGTTTCCTGAGTCAGAGGCCAGGGAAAGGCGCCCTTGTAAATCCAGGAGAGACAAATGGTTAGCACCAAAGGCAGACAAAAGGGAGGGCAAGGGGGCAGTTTAGGGCATTTCTACACAAACCATGAGTCTGCTCCACCATGTTGGAAACCCAGCACGTTGGGGCAGACTTGATTAATTGAGTCTGCTGGAGCAAATAATTAATCTACCTGGAGCTGTATCGGGTGCAGTTGTACAAGCGGTGCAGCACGCATCAGCACTGAGAAAATGGTGGGCAGTGCAGTTTAAACTAAAATACATTTGATGTGCTTTCGTTCAAAGCGCACTGCCACCATTTTCTCGGTGCTGACACGTGCTGCACCACTTCTACAACTGCCCCCAATGCAGCACAGCGCTGGGCGCTTTTCATTAGTGTGCACTGCTAATTAAAAGCACTCAGGGCTGCATCTGGTACATGTTTAAAAATATCTCTAGGGTCTAACTACTTCACATACGTGCTCCTGCAACAGAAGCTTCTTTGCACCACAGGAATTGCTCCATTATTTTTCCATAGTGAAGAAATGAGTGATTGCTAAGAGCTGGCATTTTCCAAGGTGAGCCTCGAGTCTAACAGGTGAGCTGTGAGTCTAACCAGGCTGTGAGCCACTGATGCAAGGAGCCCCCTGCCCTGCCTTCTGCCGGAGGTCAGACGACTGTGGCTGACACCCTGTAGCCAAGGGAGAGACGGACCTGAGACGTGGACTCAGGGGCTGCAAGAGGCTCATCGCAGACTGAACTGGAGGCATGACTAGGGACAAGGGGAAGCACCCAGTGGCAGGAGATGCTGTGGAGAAGGCCTCTAACCAGCAGTGGGGATGGGATAGGAAGGGGAGGGAAGAGGCCGGGGCTGGGCTGGCTCGGGGAGGAGGGTGACGCCGAGATGACAGGAGCAGGAGCGGGGCTGGCACAGGCCTGGGGGGAGGCTGCGCAGAAGGAAGCTCCTTGCCCGCCCTGGGCCGTGCCGGGTCCAGCGGGGAAGGCTGGGGGAGCGGGTGCTGGGTCACATCTCTGACTGTGTTGGGACCCCTGGGCAATGGATCTGTGCATGAGAGCAAGCAGCAAACGCCACGAGGAAGCAGGGGTCCTACCTGCCACCAGACGGTGAACCTGGAGCGTGATGAGCAGAGCGATGCAGCCGGGCAGAGAGGGGCTCGCTGAGGGGCTGAGGAAGAAGAAGGAAACCTCCTTTTTCATGGCAGTGAGGCCTGGGAAGCAGAGACAAGAACAAGCGCAGCCTGAGTATGGCCAGGGCTGTGATGCTGGTGCCAGGGCAGCAGGCGGGATGGTGCGAAGGGAAGGGGCTCTCCAGAGGCACCCGCCTGGGCAGTGCCACGCAGCAGCAAGGCGCACCCCAAAGCAGGAGCCGGCAGGTACGAGCATCTGCGCCCCGAGCTACCCCGCCTGGGACAAGGGCCCTGCTCTGGGCTGCGGGTGGGAACCAGATGTCGTGGGTGGACGCATATGGAAAAGGGCTCTGCAGAGCCATTACAACAGGTCACACTGCCGGGAGTTAAGATGGCAGCGACGGACGGCTTGGGGAAGGGCCTGTTTGCTGGGATAGCCCTGATCACCCAGCAGGGAGGGATCTGGTCTCAGGATGCCCCTCCTCAGCCTCCCTTCTCCCCCGCGGGGATCTCAGGGCAGGGACGGGCTTCTGGATGCACAAGACCCTGGCACACGCTGGGGGACATCATGCAGGCAGTGGTGGCCACTACGGCTGTGCAAAATTTCCCACGGCTGTTTTGTTTTGACACTGTTTCGACTCTTTCCGAGGTCAACACAGCAATATCCAAACAAGAGAAAGGGCTGTGAAACAGCCTCAAAGCAACACGAGGCTAGTCAAAATGTTTCGACCATAGCGCTGGGGAAAAAAACTCCCATCCCCAGTGGGCTGCCCGCACTGGTGTAGGGGAACAGGCAGGGGCACCTCACGCACCCACAGCCAGCCGGGCTGGGCTCAGGGGTGAGCAGCCAGGGCCATCGCCCGGGGACCCTCTAGGCTAAGTCTGTGCCAGTCCCAGAGCCCTGGGACAGTGCAGGGGACCCTGTCACACGTGTGTCCGGGCTCTGACTTGTGAGCAGTGTCTGCCTGCCCCAGTGTCTGCCTGCCCCATGCTGACAGGTCCCACGAGTGGTCCGTGGGTGCATGTGTGAATATCTCAGCATGAGCGTGGACCCCCTCCCCAGACCTCCACCCCTACCTGCTGAGTGCTGGACCACCTTGTCGTCTTCTCCGGTGGTGGGGCGATGTCCAGACAGGAGGTCCTGGCCCAGAGGCCTTGGGGAAGGCACCCCTCACCGTCCTTTTGTTCATTTAGTGCATTTCAGGATCTCTGGGCATCCGTCTTCCTGCTGCTCCCTGCAGCTGCAAAACTGAAAGGAAAGCTGCTTACAGGGCAATGACCCTGGAAGGGGCCTGCTGACACAAGCACACACACCCATAACTGAGCAGAGACACACAATGCCAGCACTCCCTGCACCTCCAAAGTGCAAATGCCTGTGTGTGCCACACCGCATCAGGTCACTGCTCTTCACTGTAGTGATGTGGAGATGAAAGATTAGTATATAAAGAATTCAAAGGCCACCCCGAATAATTCCATAATTTGATTCATTTAGTTGATTTCCAGCTACAAAGTTGTAAAAAGCAGGTAAAAATGAAAACAACACGGTTCCCTGAGCAATACTGAGAGCTTATCCTGGGGTGGGCAATTATTTGGCCCCGGGGCCACATAGGGACCTGTGATGAGGTGTTGCAGGCTGGGTCAGCACCACCCCCCGCTGCAACAACTCACCACAAACCTCCCTCTGGGCTTGGTGTGCGAGGAGCAGTGCTCGGAGAGGGACAGGCATGATCTGCTCCCTGCTCGCCCTGCCCTGTGCTGGGGTGTGTTGGGGTGTGTGGGACGGACTGTCTGGGAGCCAGCCTGGGGGTGGGTATGGGGGAGCTGGGGGAGCGCATGCAGCAGGGCCCGTTGCTGGGGTGCAGGGCTCAGAGCAGTTATCCCGGGCCCAGAGCACCAAGCAAGGGGTTGGCCTGAAGGCATCTCCTGTCTCTGCTTCTCTTTGGGGGTCGCCTCAGCCCAAGGAGGGCTGAGCTGGGGCACATGCTGGGAGGGTGGCAGCAGCAGTGCAAGGGACTCAGAGGAGGTAGGTGTTAAGTTCCTGACTTAGCAAAGAGTACTGAGACTTCCTTTTTGCAGGCACAAAACCTCAAACTGTTTTATTCAGGAACAAACAACACTGAATAGGGGAAATGAAAGTAACTCTGGAGCAATGGAGCAGGGGGAGTTCTGGTCTCAGGCTCCATCCCATAATAATAAGGACCAACACTTCACCCCGAGGATTGCCCAATTCCTACAGTGGGAGAGGAGGAGGTGGGGCAGGGAGAGCTGGCCTGGTGCAGGGCGGGTGACGCACGGCGCTGGGGTGGGGGTGCGTGCCCCAAGGGGGGAGCCGGGCTCTCTGCACCATGGCCGGGGTGTCGGTGGATGGCGGCTGGGAGAGGAGTCCAGGCAGCACCAGGTCACATTTTCAGGTGGGTGACCCCTGGCCCTGGAGGAATTGAAACCCCCACGACTCAGGGGGGCCCAGAGGGAAGGTCCCCCAGCAGCACCAATCCTGCCCCACTGGCCTGGCCCAGAGGAGGGGGCCATGGTCCCTTCCGGGTGAGATGTGGGCATCACATTGCAGCCAACCGGGGGAGTCGGTGTCACCATGGAGCCGTCACTGCTCCGTGCCCTGGCGTCTGGGGCTTCAGTTCTCAGCCCTCCCTTCCCGGCAGCCCAGACTTGCCCCCCTGCGTGTCTGGGTGCTTGTGTCCCACCGTCGTTATCTCACACTTGCACACACACGCCTGGGGCAGCTCCAGCCAGGCCTGCACATGGGCCTCATCCCCACAGCACCCAGCTCGGCACGGTCTCACCGCAGATTAGGGCTGATGAAGCAGCATCCCCCCCTCGGCTTTTTCTGACCTGTGCCCCGACACCCATCCCTGCTGGGCTTCACTCGTTGGGACACGAACTTTACACCACCC